>NC_064927.1:251251413-251554443 GCF_023897955.1 Schistocerca gregaria
TCTGAACCATGAACTCAATTTACCGTCAACTCTAACTGCTGCCTTACTATCTACGTAAAGACCTTTATTTGCTGGCAAAAGTTTGCCTCCTGTTCCCTAGTCTAGTAGAACAGACAATAACTTCCTCCTAGAAACCCGGTCATGTGCCTTTTCTAGATCTATAAAGCATAGATACAATTCCTTGTTCCACTCTTAACACTTCTCCATTATTTGCCGCTAGCTAATGATCTGGTCCTGACAACTTCTAAGTGGCCTAAACCCAGACTGATTTTCATCCAATTTGTCCTCAACTAATACTCGCACTTTCCTTTCAGCAACACCTGAGAAGATTTTACCCACAACGCTGATTAAAGAGATACCTCTGTAGTTGTTACAATCTTTTCTGTTTCCATGTTTAAAGATTGGTGTGATTACTGCTTTCGTCCACTCCCACGCGAATTTGTTTTCTGGATTTTTTTGCAGTATTCTAGCACTCTGGTAAATTTTTTCACGAGCTTCCATTGTAAATAATATGGCTGGATATGTATCGCAGGCGTCCCGACGGAAAGCAACAGGTTGGTGACAGGGAACGCCCTGTGTGGGCGAAACACTGGCCAGTGATAGTGGCCGGCGGCCGGAGGGCGCAGGTGCCACAGGTGGTCCTGCTAATGGGGCGGCGCTCACCAGCCGTGACCCGGGTGCAGGCGGTAGGTCCGGTCGCTGTGTTCGATTTGCCTCACCTGGCCCGGAAATATTGATCAGCCGGGCCCTGCCCCCGTGGAGAGGAAAGCGCTCTTCCTTCCGTGCAATTTCCTCAGCAGGTGAGAACCAAGCTTTATTTCACATCGATTTCACTGTCCCCACCCAACATTAAATTACAGTGTCAGAGTTCTTTGGTGCGAGAGTTTGTGCTGGGAAGAGCATTCGTGTTCAACTGTCTTGTCCTGGGACCTTCGCTAGTTTTGTAGCACAGCATAGCCCACTTATTGTGTTGATAAAAGCTCGTTAACTATCGATTTTCCTACTGTCAGAGGAATGATCCCGTTGTGGGTAGGGGTGGAATTATAATCTACATATCCACTGTACAAGTAACGAACTGTGTCTTCGTCTTTAAAATGGCCATGTGTGCTAACTTTCCGGGAGAGTCTGGGTCTTGTGATGTAGCTATCCATATGGTATATTCTGAAGCCGTAGTTACGCTGGATTGAATGGAAGGGAACGAGAATTCGCGAACTATTCGCCAGAGCTTACAACCATTCGCTTGCACCTGTGAACAAGCGTTTGCACCGGATGGACTGGAAGAGAACACAAGAGAGCGAGCACAGCAATCCTACGAATGCTGCGTTATTGTTTTTGGCGTTACTAATCGTCGTACAGGATACGGCACAATACTGGTTGAAGAAAAATGTGTGACTGAACTTTTAGGAAACATCCCTCACACATAGAGGAATAAAATTTATATAGACATGTGCCTAGAAACGCGTTATTTCCGGGTATTCTCATTTTCTGCTTCTCTCGATAATTACATTATTCGTGGGAAATACAACTGGTTCAAAGCGTACTCAACAAACAAAATGCAAAAAGCTGTGCTGAATAATTAAAACAATGTTGGAAGGAGAAAGAACTTTAATGAGAAAGGAGAAAATATTAAGGCAGTCCCACAAGATTCAAGTTTGGGTCAATTCCTATTCGTTGTACTGAAAAGCTATCTAAACTGCTCACTCACTTGAACAACAAAGATTTTGTGTCAACTTTTGGGCCGGAATTGTTGGCAACTGTTTTTTGGTGCCTCATATTCTTCCACCCAGACTCAAAGGGTGAACGTAATATGCGTTCTTAGAGAATAATCAACCTCTTCTGCTGGAACACGTGCCCTTACGAGTGCGACAAAACGAGTACAATATGTACGATTGAGTTTCTATTCATTTCAATGTTAATGTTCATAGCCTTCTAAGTAGCAGATTCCGCGACCGATAGGTAAGGGTAGACCAATTTCCTTGTCTCCATTCTCTCCTAATCTAAAACCACTAGATTTTAATTTGTGTGGTACGTGAAGGCGACTACGTACATGACCCGGATTCATGATGTAAAAAGTCTTGGTGCCCGTAGAGTGGAAAGCTTTGAAACAATACGTAATACTCCAGGGATACATCCATGTATAGGGGATTCAGTGCTCTTGTCCGTGCTAATGGACGACTTTAGAACATTTCACTTAAGGAAGTGTTTCATACTATACCGATCCGTTCTTTTCCTGTGTGTCCCACATGGTTAATTTGTTGAAGAGTTATATAAACTGACTTCTAACACGAAAATAAAACGTTTTCTTACCTAAGCCCATGCAAGATATTTTCTTTCTCCGTGTGTGAGGAATGTTTCCTGGAAGCAAGGCTATGACCTTTCCTCACGCTGTGTACAGTTGGAGCAAGGCTGAAAATGTTTTATATTCAGAAAGAACTATTTTGCGTGGCGAGCCAATTGTTTTTCACGACGTAAGTAAAATATAATGAAGGAAGATTTTAGGTTCCTGAATTTATACAAAAGCGTTAAGTACGTGGATGTAGTGCATTTAAGACTGGATTGCCGCTCAAACTTTCCTTAGCATTAATCCAAAACTCTGCATATATGCCGCTTGAGAGTGATTGGTGGCTTCTCATTAAAACTGAGGCGAAAACTTAAAAGCAGAGCACTAATTACGGACGACTAACGTAACCTTTATGGTTAGTAACAGCTGCAAACATTTACATTAGTAATGCTTTCGTATTTCAATCGCACCTATATTTTTTATAGTTTGCGACGTCAGCAACGACGTAAGTGAAGCACTTCAGCGATTTTACTAAAGCAGGCCTAAGGAAGTTGGTGTCAATAAAATATGATTTAAGGAAAGAAAAAAAATACTTACACTAATTTGTTAGAGGGCAGGTAGCATGATCCCGGGTAAATGACTTATTTATCAACAGAGATCTCTAGCATCACAGTGAATATTAGACACAATATTAGACACCTACCGTGAACGTAAGCAACGAGTATTGTCAGATCTTCAGTTTTTTAAATTTTAACCAACATATAGATAAAACACTGACGGAAAAAAGATTGCAACATCCAGAAAGAGATGTGCCAACGTAAACGAAGTTTGGTAGGCGTGTTTCTACAGCTGAAGAATGACGTCTGTTCAAATTTCGCGCCAGTCGTGTAAGAGTGGTGATAGTAGTGCCAGTGTGAGGACGCAAGTCAAGTTTGCTTTAACTAGAAGCTGAATGGTCATCAGCCTTAGTTACATGTTATAGTGGGGTTCGGACTAATGAGTTGGTGTTAGTGAAGAACGCCGTCACTGCGACAGAGATGCCACTGAGTCTGAACGAGGGCGTTTAATAGGGCTAAACTGGATGTTCATTCTACGATATTTCAGAAAGACTTGACAGGTATGTAGTCACTGTACGTGACTGCTGGCAGCGGTGGTCAGGAGACGATACGGTGGCAAGACGATCGGGCTCCGGACGGCCACGGTGCGCTACCGAGAGGGAATGCCATCATGCTCGGAGTACGGCTCTAGCGCACCGTACTGCTTGTGCAGCAGAAATTTGAGCAGCAATTGGCATCACGCCGACACAAACTAGTTACTTGAAGGGAAGCTCCGAGCCAGACACCCTGTAGCATGCATTTCATCGATACCAAATCACCGCCATTTGCTACTTCAGTGGTGTCAAGCGAGAGCTCATTGGGGAACACTGTGGAGGTCTGTTGTGTTTTCTGATGGAAGGTGATTCTATTTCGATGCGACTGATGGCCGTGTGTTGGCCAGAAGGAGGCCAGTTGACAGTCTGCAATCAACTTGATTGTGTGCTAGGTACATTGTACCTATAACTGGAGTTATAGTCTGAGGTGAGATTTCGAATAACAGCAGGATAACTCCCTCGGTCATCCCACACACCCGGACTGCAAGTTTGTATGTCTGTCTGATGATTCGACATGTTGTGCTGCCATTTATTAGCAGCATTTCGGGAGTGATTTCCAATAGGATAGCCGGCCGAAGTGGCCGAGCGGTTCCAGGCGCTACAGTCTGGTACCGAGTGACCGTTGCGGTCGCAGGTTCGACTACTGCCTCGGGCATGGATGTATGTGGTGTCTTTAGGTTAGTTAGGTTTAAGTAGTTCTAAGTTCTAGGGGACTGGTGACCTTAGAAGTTGTCCCATAGTGCTCAGAGCTATTTTTGAACCAATAGGATAACGCTCACCCACATACCGCTGTTTTAACAGAATATGCCATGCAGAATGTCGACATGTTGCTTCGGCTTGCTCGATTACCACATCTGCCTCCAATCGAACACGTGGGGCACATTATCGGAGAACAGCTCCAGCGTCATCCACAAACAGTGTTAACCGTTCGTATATTAAGCGCAACCAGCACGAAACTCCATCCTACAAACTGACGTCCGGCATCTTTACTACACAATATATGCGCGTTGGCATGCATGCATTAAACTTTCTGCCGTTACATAGGTTATTAACATACCAGCATTTCACATTTGCAATGGCTTGTCCTGCATGTACAATAACCTGTTATCTTGCATGGCAGACCATTCGTACTATTGAGGGCCGATGCCGAGAACATCAAAGGCACACTAGACTGCAACAGCCCAGTAAGTCGGCAATCGCTGGGCATTGCCTATTGGAACTCCACAGCATGGATTATGACCAAAGCAAAGTCCTAACACAGACTTCCAAATACTGGGACCCTGTCATCAAAGAAGCCATAGAGATCAGAGTAAGGGAGCCAAAACTAAATCGTGACAGCGGTTACAATCTTAGAAAGGCGTGGTAACCCGCGATCACCCGGATTAAGAAGAAAATGGATATCTCCCAGCGTGTACCGACTTCGGGGGAGGAGGGAAGAATAACGAGAGCGGTGCCGGCATACCCTCCTGAACGAGAAGACCTAGGACGCTGCACCTGGACCGCGCGCGGGGCGCGGACCGCACCAACTCATAGGAAGCGCCTGACGGAGGAGCGGGAGGGGGATTGTCTTATATATACACATGGCGCTGGCCCACCGCCGGTCAGTACATCAGCGCACCTGATGATGGCAACGTGGCGATTGCCGAAATTTTGTGTCCTACGCACGCACATACCAGGTTGTTCACCCGAGATTTATTTCGTCATAAAATACGGCTTGAGAAATTGAAGAATCACATTACTTAGCAGTTCTTTAATAGTGCTAAATTTTCAAAAAGTTTTCACCCATTACTTCATTCCCATAGCGCTAAATATTAAAAAGTGCCGAAACACGTGTTTATTTCTGACAGAAAAAATAAATACCGGTTTTCGTAGGTCTAGCTTCAAAATTGCCTCAGTAGCGACATTTTTCAAAATAAAACCTCTCCCCATATTCCACCACCTTAAAATTGGAATTTCGAAAAATTCGTTCTCGAACGACGCCTACTGTATAAGATCCACATCATCTCCAAAATTTCAATTTTCTATCCTTAGCAATCTGGGATGGGTGATGATGAGTCAGTCACTCCTGACATTGCCTTTAATGGTATATAATCTTTACGGATAGGTTCAGACTTTGCACGAAGGTAGGTAAATCGATAAAATTCAAAAGAATCATTTTTATCAAATAATCTTTATTCGTTGTTGAGATTCGATGGTTTAGAGTCGAGCTAAATGAAGTATGTAAAAAAAGTTACGTTGTTCTCCATTGTTCTCCATTGTTTTTGAACCACGCCACTCCTGTATTTCAAACTTGTGTTAGTCGGTTCAAAGTTTGCACGAAAGTAGATAAGTGGATGAACTTACCCCGAATTATTTTTATGGTTCAAATGGCTCTGAGCGCCATGGGACTTAACATCTGAGGTCATCAGTCCCCTAGAACTTAGAACTACTTAAACCTAACTAACCTAAGGACATCACACACATCCATGCCCGAGGCAGGATTCGAACCAGCGACCGTGGCGATCGCGCGGTTCCAGACTAGCGCCTAGAACCGATCGGCCACTTCGGCCGGATCAAAGTTGGGGACCAGAATGAAAAATCCTCCTATCATATCACAAGAAGGTTAAGATGTCCTAGGCAGCGTTAAGGGTATAAAAGCAGGGAACTAGTTTTTCGACTTACCCGGCAGCTTCAGAGACAATTGAATCAAAATATTTCGACACATTCGTGCTCTTTTACGAGTTAACTGTACTTCCCAGGGGCAATGAGATCTCTCAGCTGAGGCCATCCGTAGTGGCCGAACGGTTATAGGCGCTTCAGTCTGAAACCGCGTGACCGCTACGGTCGCAGGTTCGAATCCGGCCTCGGGCATGGATGTGTGTGATGTCCTTAGGTTAGTTAGGTTTAAGTAGTTCTAAGTTCTAGGGGACTGATGACCTCAGATGTTAAGTCCCATAGTGCTGAGAGCCATTTGAAGCATCTCCCTGCTGCAAGGTGTTGGCGCGCCTGCATGTTGTAGTTTATACGCTACAGTCCCTCCTCCTGTGCCCAGAATCTGTAAGATTCGTCGGACGTAGTAAACAACAAAGTGTATTATGTTGCTGAAGAACATACATGTAATAACTAAAAAAGTTTTTCTTGGGGGATAAAATTTCTGGAAGTGGATATGTTCCTGGGGATGCTAAAACAACTTCTCCGTCTTTTATCCCCGAAACCACTCTGTTACATGTATCGTGAAGAGTGTAAGAACAAATAGAACCAAATTTAAGTGCTTCTACAAGGATATTTCCCAGTAGGAATTATCCGAGTGGGAGTGCATCTATAATGGGAAGTAGCCCAGAATTGGTATGCATACGTCCTAAGCTTTAATGACACGTTATGTCGTATCGCACTACCTGACAAGTACGATGTTTGATGACATGATGGCACGTGCCTTGTTATATGATATGACAACATGTATCGTGTTACTTTACTTGACACGATGCTTTGTATTACGTGACATGCATACTAACAATGAAAAACCGCGAAAATGTCATTATGTTTTGAAGCTACCAGGTAAGTCGAAAAACCAGTTTGCTTTTCTTACAGCCCTAACTCTGCCCAGGACATTTTAGCCTTTTCTTTTTTTTTTACTGCGTCAGGAGTCTTTTCATTCTGGTCATTTACTGTTCCAAGACTGTCCTACACAGCCCAGGAGTTTGCGTTCATTGGACTATTATTTATGAGTGACGCGATGTTTAAACGTGCTAATATGTTTAACACACCGCTGCCTCCATTCTAGGAACCGGGGTGATGGGTAACTTTGTGTATTTTATTGTGACTCGTAACGGAAATTTTTCTACACCCTATAAAGATTAACTATTTTAAACCGCAGCAAAAAATAGAGCATTGTGTGTGTGTGTGTGTGTGTGTGTGTGTGTGTGTGTGTGTGTGTCTGGCCGCGCTTATGAGGGGTAATCATAAAGCTATGATACGTATGTGGAATCCTGGTACACACTAAAATAGCCGCGCCACAGTACCATACCGTTGCACGCCGTCAGTACTGTACTCGTATGTTAAGGACTCCTCCAATGAAAGCACATAATATCCAATATTAGTCTACTGATTCAAACTGTCGCATGATTAATTATACGACTGTTATTGGCAAACATCTTTCAATGTGCTAAACAAACAGCGTACTCGGTGTCCCACCTACTGTTGCTACCTGAAGAATGCAACTGGCTAGGGAAACACCTATGTCAGGGGCTGATAATGGGCAGGAATGCATAGTCCATACAACTAAATAAACATCGCTTTCAACACAAAGTTAGATTTTTTAATAACGCGGCCTATCGCGGGAGTGGAATGACTGGCCGAACAGGGATTGAACACCACTCACGACGCAAACAAATTTTTAATACGCTTTATTACAATACGCACGTTCCTTGACAATGTGAAATTACAAGTGCAAATGAGTAACGTCAGCTGAAAATGAAGAGAATAAGTTTAGGCTGCGACACCTCAGGATGATCGCTTCGCTTCAAAGGTTAGGCTGGTCAAGCAATGCTGGCAACATCTCACTCTAAAGTATAAATATTAAACGCCCTTAAAATGCATACAGTAACAATGGATCAAACTGACATGCTACACGCCGTAATTCATCTACATCTATATGGATACTCCATATACCACACTTAAGTGCCTGGGACAGGGTTCATCGAAACACATAGACAATAATTCTCTATTACTCCGATCTCGAACAGAGCGCGGAATTCTTTACAAGAATCTTTTTCCTGTAAAAACAAATTTGCCATTCAGTGCTATCAACCACAAAGAATTTTAATAACGCGAACACGATACACACCTTAAATCAATTATCAACAAGTTCAGAAGCCAAAATGGATGCGCACAAAAATTAGTATCAGAGATGTCCAAAATTTGGCGGACGCACATGCACTCAAAGAATAACTGGAACCCTTACTTCAAATCACTTAAAGAGTTTGACAGGCAGTTTAAAAACGTACTTGAAATTGATTTAAAACGCGAACAGTTTTAATAACTATAGGTGCGCTCACACTGGAAATAGAGGGCACAGCCTAAATTAGCCTAAGACTCTACAGCAAAAAGTATATAACAAACGAATGAGTGTCCAAGCAACCAATAGAATAAATATGTTGATCCAAATTTAGATCAAGTTATTTAACAAATGGACTAAATCTGAACACGGCTTTCACGCACACACGCTTGATCATATTAACAACACTTGAGTTCTACAGTACCCCAAATTACTGTGCCAAGTAAGGATGATAGCTCCCGTCGACCCACGCAGAAAGGGCGCGGAATTTATTCACCTAGTTTTTACAAGTCACCCTGATTAAAATGGTTCAAATGGCCCTGAGCACTACGGGACTTAACATCTATGGTCATCAGTCCCCTAGAACTTTGAACTACTTAAACCTAACTAACCTAAGGACATCACACAACACCCAGTCATTACGAGGCAGAGAAAATCCCTGACCCCGCCGGGAATCGAACCCTGGAACCCGGGCGTGGGAAGCGAGAACGCTACCGCACGACCACGGGCTGCAGACACACCCTGATTAGACAGTCCCTTTATAAACCACATAATTTAAAGGCGAACTGTTAAGAAAGAAAGAAGAATAAAAAATAAAGTAACAATGACGGAATCCAGAAATACATTCCTGGGGAGTCTGAGCTGCGCTTCATATACATCTAACAATTTAAAACCTACTTGTCCCGTCCCGGAAAACCAAACTTATACCATTGAGTAACAGGAGGATCCTTATACACAGAACCATCGGTTAAAGCCACTGAAAGAATTGGTTACACAGCGAACTTTCTTGCCCCAAGACCACAGCGTGCGACAAAACGAGGTTAATCACAGGGAAAGCTGCAAAATGTGTTCAGCTCTTATAAGTATCCGACTAGCTGCTAGAGAACGCAAGTGGTCATCGGTATGAGGGCCGCTTTCCCCCAGCGGTATTAAATGAATAAATGAAACCTGTGGATTCAAGTCTTTTCAGTGGACGCAACACTGGATGACTTGCGTGTCGATGACGGGGGCAACACAACATCCAGTTCCCGGGCGGAGAAAATCTCCAACAAGTCCGAGAATCCAACATAGGCTTGTAGGATGGCAGTCAGACGTAAGGAGCAGTCATCTAAGGGTCGGACTTCCCCAGTAGCGTTAGGGTGAGGAACGCTTTCCATTCTGAAAGGTCCATTAGAAATAAATTTAAATTTAGGTATTTCATTATCTATCTCACTGGATTTCTCATGAGTTTCCAAGAGAACAAGGTCCCCAAAATTAAATTTTACTGACTTTACTCTCTGATCATGTGTTTTAATTCGTGCCTCAGCACGTTTTATTATTTTCTTGTAGTGGTGGAACATTAATCAAATCTTCTGTATAGTTTTTTGGAGTGAACCCTGTACTCTCATGTGAAGTGGAGTTCATGATTTCTTCAATCTCATACTTGCCCCACGCCCTATAATTGCTGTGGCAGTGTGTCCTAAAATACCTACCCAGGTTTACTTTGAGTATGATATGGCGATATATCAATAACTTCTACACCTTTTTCTTTCATTCCTTCATTCCATACCTTAGATATAATTTGTGTTCCATTGTCAGATGCTGTCCCTTTCGGTTTCCCGATTTGCTCAAATTAACCAAACAATTTATTGAATACTTCACAAATTTGGAAAGCGTATCTAACTCTCCCAAAATATAAGCAAGATTTCCAGTAATCTTTGAAGACCCACACAAACCTGTTGCCAAAATTTCTAGGTTGTCTTTAGGTTGTATGCTTTGCATTGGACCATGGTTAGTCACGTTTGACACATTTACCTCCTGACATTTATTACAAGTTCTTAATCTCTCGGTCACTTTTCATGTCATAGTAATAAACGTTACTGACTCTGCTATATAATCGTCACACTTCTTTGGTCCGCAATGACCATATGCCAAATGAAAATAGTCAATCACTTCGAGTACGTAGATAGATGGCCAACACACTCGCCAGTTTTCCTTACTTTCATCTTTACGCAAATACAACACACCATCATACACCTAAAATTTCCTCAACTTTTCTCCTTCGTTTCTAGCATCGAATTTAGTTTTCACTAACTTTAAGCACTCGTCTTCCGATTGACATCGGACAACATATGTTCTCACATATATCTTCCACATTCCCTTTAACGTTTTTGAAATACGTTACTTTGAACGTCTTTTGTGTACATCTGTAACACAGTTGTCTCCACCTCTTACATAACAAATTTCGTAATCAAGCATCTGTATGTATATCGGACACCTCGTCAGTCTGTCATGCAGTAGGCCACCATTCTGCAACAATGTTAAGGCCTTCTGATCTGTATGCTCTATCACCTTGCGTCCCCATAAAAAACCTTTAAATCTTTTAAACCTCCAAACAATAGACACGCCTCTTTTTCTGGTGCAGTATATTATATTCATATCTCGTCAAAGTTCTACTTGAGAACGATATGGAACGACATTATTAACTTCCTCCTACTTCTGTTTCCTGAAAAATATGAACTGCAGTGCCATAATCGGATGCATCTGATCCAATATGTAAGGGTAATGATAAATCAGGATGGTGAC
Organism: Schistocerca gregaria; assembly: GCF_023897955.1. Taxonomy (NCBI): domain Eukaryota; kingdom Metazoa; phylum Arthropoda; class Insecta; order Orthoptera; family Acrididae; genus Schistocerca; species Schistocerca gregaria. The sequence continues at coordinate 251,262,442 of NC_064927.1, forward strand.
TTCTGAAAATTTCCCGGCGTATTTCTTCTAATAATTTCCGGATATGCAGCCGGATCCCGTTGACATTTTGCCACGATATTTCGGCCCAGAGACGTCCGGCCATCATCAGGTGAGTACACAACTATTGAAGAGCCCAGGTGCAGTAGCGGTATTTATGCCGAATTTCGCGCATGCGAAATGCACTGGCATCCTAAAGCGCATGCGTCAGGTGTTGACATGCACGGCATAGCCGAGCTGTACGTGCTGCCCACGGTAGTGAAAATAACAGATCGTCTAGTAATTGAGTATCGAATGACGCTGTCGATTCCGCTGTGATTGTATAATTTTAATAACAGGATTCCAGTTTTTATCCAGCTGAAAGCCGTTGTCACGATTTATAAGATTATCGGCAAGACTTCTTTCCGCTGATTCCTTGATTACGGAATCCCAAAATCCGGAAACAGGAGCTAAAATTTGGGACATTCAATAGAATACAATGGAAAAAAAAATTTCGCTAATCTTTCGTTATTAATATAGTCGTTACAATATGACCCAAGAATTGTAATTCCTCTTTTTACAAAATCCCATTTCTTGATTTTTAACGTAATTCAATCTCGTCTGAATGTATGAAAAGTTTCTTTCAGCAACTCATAGTGCTCTTCCCATGATGATGTCGCTACCAATAAGTCATCAACATAAATTGTTATTCTAGTCGCTTACTCTTTTCCTAACACTCCATCGAATGCTCGGATAAACATGGATACAGATGTGTTTAGTCCAAAGGGAACGATTTTATATTGATATCACTTTCGGGCAAAAAGAAATGCTGTCAGTTTCCTTTATTTTGGTTCTAACGGAATTTGCCAATACCCAGCCGTCAAATCAAGACTTGTCATGTATTTCGCACCATAAAGTTTCTGAAGCATATCTTCGAAACGTTCAGGCCCATCAGTCTCATGCTTCACTGTCTTACTTAAATCGCGCTCGCCTGTGACAATTCTCACTCTCCCATCTTCCTTACTGACCAGAACAAGTGGATTATTGTACTATCTCCTAGATCTTTCAATAATTCCCTGTTCTTTCATGAAATTTATTTCTCTCTGTACTGTTTCCTTCCTAGCTAACGGGATTTGATCGATTGGTCAGAAAATGCTTCATGTTATATAGTTTCAATTTCATATTCAAAGTCACGTACAAAACCAAGTTTCTCTGACAATACTTCCATATTTATGGCCAAAACATTGTACAATTCCCTTTCCTGATTTACTGATATTCCCAAAATCTATTCTACTATGGCTTTCATTTCGTCATCAGATTTGTAAAATTTATTCAAGTTTCTAACATGATAACGCTCAGCTCCGTCACCCAGACCTGTACACATTGGTAACTTAAGTATTCGTAAATTAACTTAAATCCTTTCACCAATTTCTACTACTTCATCAAAATATACATTTATCTTCTCGTCTCCCACTGAACAAGTCATTTCCTTCCTATCACAGTTAATAGGTACTTTACACTTAGTCATCCAATCCATAACTGCAATTATTTCAGTACTTAGCTTAGGAATCACTATGAAGTCGTGTTCAAACAACACATTTTTAATAACCATTTGTAACAACACCTGAGATTTTATTGGTTTACTACAACTATCAGTAGCACCTAGTATCTTCAAGCCCTCAACTGGCATCTCGACTATTTCACGTTTATTCCTAATATGCTCATAAAATGAGTGGGAACACACACTAACCTGACTACCACTATCGATTAATATGAGATTCCACACCATGTATATTATCGGGATCATTATCTGTTCACATCGTCTCGACTCATGACTTCTGTCTTCTCTAACAAGTCCTGTTCCACTTCCAAATCATTCCATCTTTTTATCCGGTGGTTTCTTCTGCCACCTACTACGACCAACATATTTTATTCCCGCAGTATCTGTTGCATCGTCAAGTTGGCTTACTTCATCTGAACACAGTACTTCTGTCGTAACTTGGTACAGATTGGGATTTTCCGTTTTGCTCACTAATCTCACCCAGTTAACAGAACAAACATACTCTTGCCCCATAACACAGTTTGCGGCTGTCTTTTTCAATCCGCTGTCTTCGTCGATTTCGGGAATGGCACAAACAAACACATTATTATTACACACCTGACGTGCCCCACGTCTTTTGTCATATTCACATGTCTCATCAACTTTATCTACTTTACGTAACACATCTTACAAATTACTTGCCCCTTTCGTCTCACAAACAAAATGTTCATCTTAATTACACATCAACACTTTCCGTAAAATATACCCTACATTCTTTCTTCCAATCCTCCAAACTATCGCACATATTACTTAATTGCGCCAGACATTCCTTATTCTCAATTATTTCAACTTCATTTAACCGAGACAATTTGCTTATTCGCTATCGAAATATGCGCTAAACTCGGCGCAACGCTACTGTTGCACACGCATAAGTAGCCAGCCCTTACAACAACATTTGTGATTTCGCTTGCTAATACATCTGATTTGACCAGTATACAAAAGTGATATAAACTTAACAGTGATGAAAACGAAACAGACGACGGAACAGGGTAGTAATTTGCAGGTATTTAGTACGAATGCTTTAATGCAAATGATTCAAAAAATGAGTGAGCAAATAAGCAGTGAGACTAGCTCTGTGAAAAGCGAAATCACAAATTCGGTGAACAGTGGGATTAGCTGTGTGAAAACCGAAATTAGAAATTCCGTAAGCAGTGAGATTAGCTCTGTAAAAGCGAAATTATGAATTCAGTAAATAGCGAGATTAGCTTCGTGGCGAAGACCGTAAGTAGTGAGATAAGTTCTGTAAAAGAGGAACTAACTGCGGTGAGTGGCGAAATAGAAATTTCAAACAAAACATTGCGAAAAGAAATAAATGACTTAGTTACTAAATTTAGTAATGACAGCAAAGATATGATAAAACTCTTTTGTGGACTAAATGAAAAAAATGAAAACCAACATGCAACAAAGATTCTGCGATTTGGTAGAAGAAAAATGCAGACATATCGAAAATCAACTGAAACATGATATTGGTGTGAGAATGGACGAGATCAATGAAAATGTCAACAAAAAGGTAAATAGCGACATAGCAACAGTGCGTTCTGACGTTCCTGCAACGTTCTTCAGTCTCGCTGTTTCCGTTGCACACTTCACGTTGTTTAATATTGTTACTCGTTTTCCTTCCCTTTGCTTCCTGTTGCGGCAGCAATACTGCCTCTGAAGCCTACGGGGCCTCACAAACCGATCCGCACCAATAGGACCCGCTACTGTTGCGGACCCCCGTTTTCTACTCTATCATTGCCTTGGTGGTAACAGTTACAATCTTCCCTACCACTGACAAAACCTCTTCTGGCGCGTCTTCCTCTATCTGCGTGCGCCGATCTCACATTGTAATCACTATTTAAGTTTCCGTTTTGACTGATTTTGATTATTTTTACCTCGTCGATCGTAATAGTTACTAATTCCGTTCTCATTATAGGTGCTGGCGATTTTCGTCGTCACCGTATAACACATCTAGATCAACTACCTTTTACAAAAACGCTATTTTGCTACAGTCACCAATTATGTAGCCGCGGACACTATGTGTCAATTTGCCGCGCAGTATGCCCAACATTCTCTTTTCGGTTGTGTCCTTTTACATTCTCGATCTTTTTACACATATCCTCGCAATAACTTTTCATAAGTGGATCTCTGCTGGCATGGTACGGAGGTGCAGACGTAAATTCTTTAATTACTTCCTCCTGTTTACTGGTTGACCGGTACTCGTCTTGAAATCGTTTTAAGAATTCAAGCATTTCGCAACCGCCCAGGGCGCGAACTGCCGAACTATCAGCGCCACCATTTAGTCATGTACTTGCAATCCTGAATTGAATTTCCTCTGGCAATTCTTTCGGAATTAACTGCTTACATTTTTCCATGAACACGAAAGGATTACTACCACCTTTCCGATCAAATTTATCAATCTCACTGCTTATTTGGCTCTAACATGTCTGACCTACAACGTACGTGGCGATTAGATTTCTTGCGTTCTCCAGATTTGGAATACTCCCGTTTATCTCACACACATCTTTGTCTTTTATTTCAGAAAATATATCTTTAACATCTGTTTCCAATGCCTCAACTTTGACCTTAACACTTACAATTTGGCCTTTCAATGAGTCCATCGAATTTTTATAGAGTTAGAAAGAACTGTTGCTATGTCGCGATTTACTTTTGTTGACATTTTCATTGATCGTTCTCACACCGATATCGTGTTTCAGTTGATTTTCGGTATGTCCGCATTTTTCGTCTACTAAGTCGCCCAATTGTTGTTGCATGTTGTTTTTCTTTCTTTTCATTTCGTCCACAAAAATGTTTTATCATATCTCCTGTCATTACTAAATACAGCATCTAAATCATTTATTAATTTTCGCAAGGTTTTGTTTGAAATTTCTATTTCACCTCTCACATCAGTTATTTCCTCTTTTACAGAACTTAACTCACTACTTAGGGGTTCGCCACGGAGCTAATCTCGCTACTTACTGAATTCATAATTTCGCTTTTACAGAGTTAATCTCACTGCTTACGGAAGTTTTGATTCTGATTATCACAGAGCTAATCCCACTGATCACGGGATTTGTCATTTCACTTTTCACAGAGCCAGTCTCACTGCTTATTTGCTCACTCATTTTTTGAATCATTTGCATTAAAGTATTCGTACTAAATACCGGCAAATTACTACCCTGTTCCATTGTCTGTTTCGTATGAATCACTTACGTTTATATCACATTTTCAAGTTATCATTACTGTCATCAAATATACCTTGTTTCAACTTTGTATTATTTACACATTCCGTTCCCCCAGTATCTTTTAGTTTGTCGTCAATATCTGAAACATTGTCGAACATATTTACGCTCATATCATTACGTTGTAACACCAATGCCGCTTGACTTCTTGCAGCTGAAATTTTCTCACCATTAGTCATTGGCAATGAGCACTGCTATTTTTGCAGGACTCGGGACAGTCGTAATTTTAATACACTGTCCTGCCACCGAGAGCCACGTGTAACTCTCCTACCGCTCCGACTTATTAGGCTTTTCTATATATACATTGAAAGCCTCTATGAGGAGGCTGATTTGTCTGAAGTGATAGAAGAAGAAACAGGAGCCGATTGAAAAGAGATAGGGGATCCAGTATCAGAATCAGAATTTAAAAGAGCTTTGGAGGACTTAAGATCAAATAAGGCAGAACGGATAGATAACAATCCATCTGAATTTCTAAAATCATTGGGGGAAGTGGCTATTCACATTGGTGTGTAGAATGCATAAGTCCGGCGACATACCATCTGACTTTCGGAAAAGCATTATCGACACAATTCCGAAGACGGCAAGAGCCGACATCTGCGAGAATTATCGCATAATAAGCTTAACAGCTCATGCATGCAAGTTACTTACAAGAATAATATAAAGAAGAATGGGAAAGAAAATTGAGGATGCGCTAGATGACGATCAGTTTGGCTTTAGGAAAAGTAAAGGCACGAGAGAGGCAATTCTGACGTTACGGGTAATAATGGAAGCAAGGCTGAAGAAAAATCAAGACACGTTCATAGGATTTGTTGACCTGGAAAAGCTTTCGACAATATAGAATGGTGCAAGCTGTTCAAGATTCTGGAAAAAAGTAGTAGTAAGCTATAGGGAGAGACGGGTCATATACAATATGTACAACAACGAAGAGGGAATAATAAGAGTGGACGGACGATCAAGAACGAAGTGCTCGTATTAAGAAGGGTGTAAGACAAGGATTTAGCCTTTCGCCACTACTGTTCAATCTGTACATCCAGAAAGCAATGATGGAAATTAAAGGAAAGATTCAGGAGTAGAATTAAAATTCAAGGTGAAAGGATATCAGTGATACGATTCCCTTACAACACTGCTGTCCTGAGTGAAAGTCAAGAAGAATTACATGATGTGTTGAATGGAATGAACAGTCTAATGTGTACAGAATATGGACAGAGAGTAAATCGAAGCAAGAGGCAGAGAATGAGAAGTAGTAGAAATGAGAAAAGCAGAAACTTAACACCAGGATTGACGGTCACAAAGTAGATGAATTAAGGAATTCTGCTATCGAGGCAGTAAAGTAACCAATGACGGACGGAGCAATGAGGACAACAAAAGCCGACTAGCTATGAGAAAAAAGGCATTCCTGGCCGAGAGAAGTCAACTAATATCAAATATCGGGCTTAATTTCAGGAAGAAATTTCTGAGAATGTACGTCTGGAGTACCGTAATGTGCGGTAGTGAAATATGCACTGTGGGAAAACCGGAAAAGAAGAGAATCAAAGCATTTGAGATGTGGTGCTACAGACGAATGCTGAAAATTAGGTGCACTGATAAGATAAGGAATGAGGAGGTTCTGCACAGAATCGGAGAGAAAAGGAATTTGTGGAAAACACTGATAAGGAGAAGAAACAGAATGATAGGACATCTGTTAAGACATGAGGGAATGACTTCCATGGTACTAGAGGAAATTGTAGATTGCAAAAACTGTAGAGGAAGGCAGAGATTGGAATACATCTAGCAAAAAATTAAGGACGTAGGTTGCAAGTGCTACTCTGAGATGAAAAGGTTGAGAGAGGAGAGGAATTCTTGACGGGTCGCACAAACCAGTTAGACGACTGTTGAGGAAAAAAAACCGTTTTCCTATAGTCCCTAATCTGTGTGTGTGGGGAAAAGGCATCTACTGTGAAGAATAATGCTAAACCGAGAGAAGTAGATGAAGTTATAACCAAATCGCCACTGCTGAGTACTTTATCAATGATGATTAGAAACACATTTCGGTTAACTTTGTATATTTTTATTATGTAAACTAAGTTTTTAATTAACAGTAGTTACTGGAAAATTTGGAAAAACTGTTTCAAAGTATTTCATCAATGAAAATATGCAACGGTCGCCAGTTCCTCACCAGAACAAGAATATTTAAATTGAAACTGAACTTTATACTAGTAAGCAATCTTACGTAAGAATGATTATTGGCGCCATGACGTAAGAACAGTACCTAACACACTTTCAAGTACTGCACATCACACATGTGACAAAAGTCACACAATAATCAAATAGCAAAAGAACATACAACATAGTATATTAATTTTCAAACGTAAATTATAGTAAGATTGTTTAGTGGCTGTGTACTGAAACTTTTTTCTACGTTACTCACCGTAACACTGACTGCAGTAAACATAGCTATCAGAATGATTGTTTGAATTTACTCATTGGTAGGGACTGTAATTTATCTAGCAGTTACTCTGATATTTCTTTGTAATAAAAGTTTTAAATTATGCCACAAACTATAAATAAGAAACTGTTTGACAGTGAAATACAGCGTCCAAGTAACGTAAAGACTACCAGTTTTTTATTATGAAAGTTAATCTATTTTTAGCAAATGAATTACTACTGGATTTTGTATCATTCCATTTCTGACATACTACAGCCAAAGATTTCATTGTTACGTGATTGCCCAAGAGTTGGAAAAATTATGTTTTGATAACTTAATAAATTAATGTTGATTTCACTGTCAGTTCATTTTCCGATTATCTCCGTTCGTACAAAGGGATAGGAAGGATACTACTTGGATAACGACTTAGAAAAATTATTTACATGACAATATGCACGAAAAAAATCTTATTTACGCAATAAAATTTTAACTACGCTGGTGACAGTAATGCCAGGCATTTCCAGTACGCTGGTGATCCTATTACAATTCTAGTTATAAAAAGTCTAGATTTTACTTCAGTTTATGATGACGTTGGTTCGTCGAGCTGCTTCACCTAGCGGTAAAACTGGGCACAGGTCCATCTTCCAGCCACACAATAGCCAATAACAAGCGCCTTCAATACTCTTGATGTTATGTGAATTACTCTGGCTGCATTTGTACTGAGCTCAACAAACACTTTACACACAGTTTGCCCATATTAAACATTGCCCAAAACAAGCATTTCAGTTTTCACTGCTCCGCACTTCGCAAACAAACTTTTTATCTCCACACATTTGCATAGGCACACCGGCGGATACACACAACCAACAAAAACAGTCTCCTCGCGACTCCGAACTGCTACTTTTTTTGGTGCGCTCGCACGCCCGCCGACAAGGCATTTACAATTTATTATACTATTTGACAATAGCTTTTCCCTAACTAGGCCAGAGTATCAACTTACAAAGTATTGACATTCCATGTGTATTCCCTTTCTAAGATAACCAACAGCATTTGTAACTTGACAACGTATTTACAAGAATAATATTCAGCGCAGCTAATGAAACAGACGTCGTAAAACACGTAGAAAAAGTGTGATCTTGCACAGAGTTGCTGTGTTATACACTCCTAGCACGCTCATTTCTTGTAGTATGTATACGTTGCTAGCACTTAAGGCTTCATGACTGAGGAGGAATATATACGTCCCCGCAGTCTCGGTTAGACAGTCACTGAGAGACTACCTCGAGTTCCTGCTGCTACTAAGGCAAGTACACCATTAGTTTGTTACATATTTTTGCGGGCTTCAAACACGAGCGACTTTTCAGTTATCTGTGTATTTACTTGTTTATTTTTGGAATTTCTTGCACTTTTCAGTACTTACTAGGCACAGCCTTATATTCTAGTAACAGTGTAGCTTACGCCGTTGTTATCGACCCTCGTATCGATCCTCATACCATACATGCTTTTGCTTGTTTTGGTTAGAACAGCTCAGTGTCCGTTAGACCGTCAGTGAGAGAGCACCTCTAGTTCCTGCTGCTAATATGCTGGGTACACCGTTCGTTTGTTTCATATTTTTACGATCTTCAAACAGTAATGGATAGGAACTGTGATTGCTGTGTGTAGATGCGAGCTGAGTTGGTGACCCTTTGCTCACAGCTCCAGGTGGTGTTGGCTTCCGTCTCATAGCTTGTGGCTGCTGCCAAGGGGCATCACTGTAGAGGGTTGGACACGGGGATGCGACGGACGTCCAGCATGTCCCACGTGTTCCCCCATCATTCCACTCCGTGGCTGCCCCAGATAATGCCTGCGTTGAGGCTGACTCCTCACCTGTGGTCGAGTGGGAGATCATTCCAAAGTCTGGCAGGAAGCGGAAGAGTTTCTAGCGGTGGATCGTAGGGCCTCACCAGTTCGTTCACCAACAGGTTTCGGGCGTTATCTGTGGCTGACGAAGACTGAGCTGGATGCAGTCGTCCACCCTGTTCCAGAGGAAGCTTCCTGGCCCACAACACCTGTGAATTAAAAGAGGTGGGGTTTTCTGGTATTCGGGAGCTCTAACGTTAGGCGCGTAATTCGGCCCCTTAGGAACATAGCTGTCAAGGACAGGATGGAAGCCAGTTTACTCACAGTGTGCATACTGGGGGTAGTCATTCCGAATGTGGAAAGGGTACTATGAAGAGCAAAGGGTGCATCCAACTGCTGGTGGTGGTTCACGTCGGTACCAATTACGTGTGTTTCTGGTTTCGGGCGGCTAGCTGAAATGGTAAAGACTTCCAGTCTTGCTTGCGAGATTAAGGCGAAGCTCACCATCTGCAGCATCTTCGATAGAACGGACTGTGGTCCTTTGGCGAAGAGCCGAGTGGAAGTTCTGAATCAGAGACTCAGCCGGTTCTGTGACAGTGTAGGCAGCAGATCACTGACTAGCGCCATCGGGTGATGGGTTGAAAGAAACAGATCGCTGGCCTCAGGCAGTTAGCTTGGACCTCGGTCAACGTAACCTCATTCAAACATTAGTCGATTTGTATCTGCATCGTAATGTTGTTCTTGATCGAAAATGTCATTTTACGAGCCCAGTTCTCGTCATTTACGGAAGGTGTTACTGTTTTGTTTCAATATGAAGAAAACAGTGGCTGAGTCTCATCGAATGCTCTCAAGAACGTATGGTAAGGGTGCTATTAGTGAAAGAACGTGTCGTGAGTGGTTTAAATGCTTCATGAACGGTGATTTTAGCGTCACAGACCAGCATAGTGGCGGAAGAGAGAGAATGTTTTCGAAGATGCAGAATTGGGGACATTGCTGAGTGAAGACTCGATCAAACTCAAGAAGAATTGGCACGATTAGTGGGAGTGACACAGCAAGCCATTTCAAAGCATTTCAAGGCTATGGACATGATTCAGAAAGAAGGAAGTTGGGTCCCGTGTGAGCTTAAATCATGAGACGTCGAACGGCGTTTATGTGATTCTGAACAGTTGCTTCAGAGGCAAAAACGGAAGGAATTTCTGCATCGCATTGTGAGCGGGGACGAAAAATGGGTTCATTAAGATAACCCACAACGCAAAAACTCATAGGGGTATCCCGGCCATGCTTCCACGTCGACGGGCAAACCGAATATTCAGGGCTCCAAGTTCATGCTCTGCATTTGGTGGGACCAGCTCGGCGTCGTGTACTACGCGGTGTTAAAACCAAGTGAAACAATCACAGTTGCTCGTTAACGAACGCTATTAATGCGTCTGAGCAGATCATTAAAACACAAACGGCCGCAATACAGCGAGAGGCATGATAAAGTGATTCTGCAGCACAAAAACGCTCGACCCCATGCAAAAGAGGTAAAAACGTACTTGAAAACGTTAAAATGGGAAGTCCTACCCCACCCACCGTATTCTCCAGACATTGTTCCCTCTGACTATCACCTGTTTAGATCAATGGCACATGGCCTGGCTGACGAACACTTCCGATCATGAAGAAGCCACAAATTGGATCGATTCGTGGATCGTTCCAAAAGATGAACACGTTTTCCGATGCGAGATTCGTACAGTACTTGTAATATGGGGGAAAGTAGTGGCCAGCGATGGAAACTACTTTGAATGATACACGTGTAACCAATTTGTTTCATTAAAGCCTAAAAACGGAAGAAGCAAATTTGTTCACCTTCTAGATGTTCCTGAATTTCAGTTATGAACAACTGCCAAGATGAGAAACATAGAACTAGGTATCCTTGGTGTAGCAAAGCAGCTTAAATGACTCAATAAAGGTAACGCCTCTGGTCCGGACTGAATATCAGTCAGGTTAGTTTCAGAGTATGCTGATACAATAGCTCCATACTTAGCATTTATATACAACAGCTCGCACACAGGAAGATCTGCACCTAAAGAATGGAAAATTGCTCAAGTTTCACCAATACCCAAAAAGGGAAATAGGATTAATCCCCTGAATTACAGGCACATATCACTAACGTCGATTTGCGATAGGGCTTTGGAACATATACTGTGTTCAACATTATGAATTACTTCGAAGAAAGCGATTTATTGACACATAGTCAAACACGGATTCAAAAGATATCGTTCTTGTGAAACACAATCAGCTCTTTATACTTATGAGGTAATGAGTGCTGTCGAAAGGGGATGTCAAATTGGTTCTATATTTTTAGATTTCCAGGAGGCTTTTGACACCGTCCTTGATAAACGTATTCTAACCAACCTGCGTGCCTATGGAGGCGTCAGTTATGCGACTGGATTCGTGATATTCTGTCAGAAAGGTCACAGTTCGTAGTAATACACGGAAGGCCATCGAGTAAAACAGAAGTAATACCCGGCGTTCCCTCTGTTGTTGCTGGTCTATATTAAAGACATCGTCGACAATCTGGTTGGTTGGTTGATTGGGGTTGAAGGGACCAAACAGCAAGGTCATCAGTCCCTTGTTACAAAGGCGGTCAGTTCCGACAGAGGGACAGCTCAGAAGAGTCAAAAACGATAAAAGGTAAAAGGTAAAAGGCTAAAAAAGTGCAGTTGTGTCGTCAATGATAAAAACACAAGGAGGGAAGTCAGTAAATGGGCAACCTCAAGAGAGGAAATATCCCACCTGTGATGCAGTACAAGCAAGAGCACATGCTATTTAAAAGCGTTCAACCGCCAGAGTGTAAAAGGGCGGATTGTAGAAGGGATTAAACAAACGTAAAAGGCTATAAAAACAGTAAAAGGGAAAAAAGAAGGAACATGGCCAGGGAGGGGAGTCAGGAATCTCCAAGCACAGCCTACAGTGGGAGACATCCCAACCCTCACCGCCCTGCCCCTACTCCAGAGGGAGATGAAAATCCTTAAAACTGAGAATAAAAACCACTTTCACGGAGGAAACTGAGAACCAGTTCAACCATCCGGGAATCGTCTGCTAATATTAAGGGTAAAGTGCAGGGAAGTCTGTACTTAGTACGCAGAGCTAAAAGAAGGGGACATTCCACCAAAATGTGGGCCACTGACTGGAAAGCTCCACAACCACAAAGTGGGGGTGGCTCACCACGCAAAAGAAAACCATGGGTCAGCCTGGTATGGCCGATGCGAAGACGACAGAGGGTGGTTGAGTCCTTTCGCGAGAGGCGTAAGGAAGAACGCCATGGGACAGGTGTCACCTTAATCGCACGAAGTTTATTACACAAGGAGGTAGCCTCCCAGGATGTGGCCCATGATTGCGCAAAGTGGGATTTGAGATGAAGCTGTAAATCCGCCACAGGAGGGGTGACAGGGAATGGGGGATAAGTGACTGCTCCCCCAGCCGAACGATCAGCAAGCTCATTTCCTTGGATGCCCACATGGCCAGGGACCCAAAGGAAGCTAACAGAACAAGCAGCATGGTGGAGATCAGCGAGATGGTCATGGATGGAGGAGACCAAGGGATGACGGGAGAAACACTGGTCAAGTGCCTGAAGGCCACTCATTGAGTCTGTACATAACAAAACGCGATTGAGCTTGGACTGTTTAATAAAGGCCAGGGCCCGAGAGACCGCCATCAATTCCGCAGTGAACACCCCACATGCATTTGGCAGGAGATGATTTTCCATGCCTACAGAGGAGGTGAAGGCATAGCCCACACGATCAGCAGATTTAGAGCCATCAGTGTAAAAAACAACAGCATCCCGAAACTCAGATAAAATGCGGCGGAAAAAACAACGGAACACCATCGGGGGAACGGAATCTTTCGGACCTCGGCAGAGATCCATCCGAACTCGGGGCCGAGGAACTAACCAAGGAGGTGTGTTGGGGAGGGAACGTGGGATACAGGAAAAGGAAGGAAGCTGAAAATCACGGCGAAGAGACGCTAGGCGGAGCCCAACCGGTAAACCCGCCCGAGGACGGGAGTCAGATGGGCGACTTCCTTGGGCAGGGAACAGGATAGAATAGGAAGGATGAGTGGGAGAGGAACGGACAGCGATTGCATACGAAACCAGAAGCTGGGAGCGCCGAACGGAAAGGGGGGGGGGGATCCCAGCCTCAACCAGGAGACTATCAACAGGGCTAGTCGGGAAGGCACCGATGGCCAAACGGATACCACGATGGTGGACCGGATCCAAGAGGCGCAATGTAGAAGGGGCAGCTGAACCGTAAACTTGACAACCATAGTCCTAGCGAGACAACACTAAGGCCCGATAAAGGTGGAGGAGAGTGGAACGGTCAGCACCCCAAGAGGTGTGGGCAAGGAAGCGAAGTACGTTTAGTTTACGGAAACATCCTATCTTCAGGCGTCTGATATGAGGCAGCCAAGTGAGCTTGTTGTCGAAAAGAAGGCCAAGGAAACGAAACTGTGGGACCACAGGTAATCGTTGTGCATTGAGATAGAGCTCTGGATCGGGGTGGACTGTCACACGGCGACAAAAGTGGACCACTCGCGATTTTAAAGGAGAAAACTGAAATCCGTGTGAGATGGTCCATGCAGAGGCACGCCGTATAGCACCCTGGAGCTGCCGCTCTGCAGCGGCCATCGAAGAGGAACTAACCCAAATGCAGAAATCATCCACATACAGAGCAGGAGTGACCAAAGGACCGACGGAGGCCACAAGTCCATCTATAGCAATGAGGAACAGAAGTACACTCAATACGGAACCCTGAGGGATGCCATTCTCCTGGGTTCGCGGAGAACTTAAAACTGTACCAACCCTAACCCTAAACGAACGATGAAACAAGAACTGGCGGATAAAAATCGGGAGTGGGCCCCGAAGACCCCACTCATGAAGTGTAAGTAAGATATGATGGCGCCAAGCCCTATCATAGGCCTTGCGAAGGTCGAAAAATACAGCAACCAAATGGCGGCGCTGGGAAAAGGCCTGCCGAACTGCGGATTCCAAGCGAAGTAAATGATCGATCGGAGACCGTCCCTCTCGGAAGCCACACTGGTAAGGGGACAACAGACGCCGAGATTCGAGGACCCAAGTGAGCCGACGGGCTACCATCCGTTCAAGTAACTTACAAACAACGTTCGTCAGACTAATTGGCCGATAGCTGTCGACGAACAGGGGGTTCTTACCGGGCTTAATGACGGGAACCACGATGCTATCCCTCCATTGAGAAGGGAAGTCACCCTGGAGCCAAATACGGTTTAATACCCGGAGAAGATGTCGCTGTTGTGGAGCACTGAGATGTTGAAGCAGTTGGTTATGAATGGAGTCTGGGCCAGGGGCCGTATCATGAGAAGAGGAGAGTGCGGAAAGAAGTTCCCATTCAGTAAAAGCGTCGTATGATTCTGACTGGCTGGGGGTAAAACATAAGGCGGAAGCTTCGGCCCGCTGTTTCTGGGGAAGGAAAGCAGCCGGATAGGAGGCTGATGCCGACGCTGTTGCAAAATGGGTCGCAAGGTGTTCCGCGAGAATCAACGGGTCCGTGCAAAGGCCATCCGGGAGGTGAAGACCCGGGAGGGTAGACTGCCGATGGCAACCTTGGAGAGAGCGAAGTGTAGCCCATACCCGCGACAGAGGGACAGCAGAACCGAGGGAAGAAACAAAGCGTTCCCAACACATCCGTTTGCTCCGTTTGATTAAGTAACGGGCTTTTGCGCGAAGGCGTTTAAAGGTAATAAGATTGGCAATGGATGGATGCCTCTTAATGTGTTGCAAAGCTCGACGGCGATCACGGATGGCAACGGCAATGTCCGAACTCCACCAAGGGACCTGCCGGCGGCGAAATGGTCCAGATGAGCGCGGGATAGCAAGGCTAGCAGCGTGAACAATCGCGTCAGACATGTCACGTATGACATCATCAATACCATCCGACAATGAGGGAGAAAAAACGACCTGTGCAGTATACAGAGGCCAATTGGCACGTTGGAAGGACCAACGAGGTGATCTGTCCATGGGGGAGCGGGAAGGGAGCGAGAGAATCAACGGGAAGTGGTCACTATCGCAAAGGTCGTCGTGCGGTGACCATTTTAGGGAAGGGAGGAGGGAGGGAGAAGAGAGAGAAAGATCAATGGCAGAAAAGCTACCATGACCGGCACTGAAATGGGTAGGGGAGCCATCGTTAAGAAGGCACAAGGCGTGGTCGGTAATAAACTGGTCAATGAGATGACCCCGACTAGATGGAAATGCACTGCCCCACAAGGGATGATGTGCATTAAAATCGCCAAGTATAAGGAAGGGAGGAGGAAGTTGCTGAAGGAGGGCACTTAAGGAGGCAGGTGTAGGAGTTCTGTCAGGAGGGAGATACAGATTGCAAATTGTGACCCCAGAGTCCAGGTGGATCCTAACAGCAACTGCTTCCAATGTAGTTTGGAGAGGAATCCACGTGCTGGCAATGTCCGTTCGACCAACGTGCAAACTCCGCCAGACGCCCGTAGGGGGCCGACCCGATTTCGACAGAAAGCACGGAAGCCACGGAGGGTTGGTGAGTGACCACCAGTAAAATGAGTTTCTTGGAGAACCACACAAGCCGCAGAGTAAAACGAAAGAAGGGATTGCAACTCCGGTAGGTGACGGTAATAGCCATTACAGTTCCATTGGATAGCCAAAGAACGATGAGTCAATTGGGGGGTGAACAGGCTAATGTCAGTCATGCCGGTGGGTCACCACCCGTCACCGACAAGGAGGGGGCGACATCCATGAATAACAGGTCAGAGTCAGGTTGTGAAGATGGGGACGAGACCTCTGGCGACACCAGAGACTCCTTGTCCCAGGACTTGTGCTTCTTTCTTTCTGTTTGGGGTCGTGGAGGGCTGTGCAACAAAATGGAGCCAGCCACAGCAAGATCGGGAACAGAAAGAGAGCGGGCGATCTGGGGGCCCGCAGACCGTGGTTCTCGTGGTGGCCGCGTGGCAGCAGACCTTTGGCCTGGAAGGTGCCGGGAAGGTGGATCCCGCGAGGGGCGCCCATGACCGGCAGACGCCGAAGAAGCAGGACACTTCTCCAGCCGGGGAGAGGAAGCGGTGCCTGGAGGGGATGGTGTGGGAACCGCAGGGGGAGGGGGGAGGAAAGGGGTTCGGGACTGGGGTAAGGAATGAGGAGGAGGGGGTGAAGATACTACTGAAGCATAACTAGTTGTCAGGGTCACTGGATGAAGGCGTGTATACTTTTTACGGGCCTCGGTATAGGTGAGACGATCAAGAGTCTTATACTCCTGTATCTTTTTCTCTTTCTGATACACTGGGCAATCCAGTGACCGTGAAGAATGATTCCCACGACAATTTACGCACACAGGAGGGGGAACACAGGAACTTCCCTCATGGAACGGATGTCCACAGTCACCACAGAGGGGGGCCTGCGAACAGCGCGAAGACATGTGGCCAAAACGCAAACACTTGAAACATCGCATAGGTGGTGGGATGTATGGCTTCACGTCACACCGATAGACCATAATCTTGACCTTCTCAGGGAGGGTATCCCCTTCAAAGGCCAAGATAAAGGCACCAGTGTCAACGCGGTTGTCCTTCGGACCCCTCTGAACCCGCCGAACAAAGTGAACCCCCCGCCGGCTTAGATTGTCCCGAAGTTCCTCATCAGATTGAAGGAGGAGGTCTCTATGGAAAATTACACCTTGCACCATGTTCAAGGACTGGTGTGGGGTAATTGACACAGGAATCGTACAAAGATGGGTACAGGCACGGAGAGCTGCAGACTGGGTAGCTGAAGCAGTTTTAATCAACAGACCGCATCTTGCTGATAGAGTCCACCTCCCCAAACTTGTCTTCGATGTGTTCAACAAAAAACATAGGTTTTGTATGAGTAAAAGTATCCCCATCAGTTCTGGCGCAAACCAGATAGCGAGGGAAAGGTTTCGCCCCCAGCCGACGAGCCTGGCCCTCCTCCCAGGGGGTAGCCACGGAAGGGAAGGCGGAAGGGGCAGAGGAAGCAGCACGTGAAGAATCTTTTCCAGTCAAAGAGACGGCCGGAGAACGGCCAGAGTTGTGGACTCTTATGCGTTTCATGAGCATAGTGTCCGCCCTGATACCACCCACTCCGATCAGGGGCTCTCCTCATGGGCGCCACCCAGCCACAGCAAGGGCCGTCTGGCACGGCGGCCATTGCTGGGAGTTCCGATGCTATAGGACGACAAGCAACCACTCCTAGGCTTACATGAGGAGGTCACAGCTCAGGTATCAGACGTGTGATCCCTGTGTTTTCAGGGGGCTCAACCAAAAGGGTACATAGCGACCCCACCACACGGGCTGGCTACCGTGCTGGCTATGGACCCTAGCGTCAAACAACGACGTAAAGGAAACGATGGAATCAATGATGATGGCACACGCCGGAGACACTAGGTAAGGTGCTCTTCCCCAAATGGCTCACACTACGGAAGAAAATTTAGTGATGGAGGTCAAACCCCAGAGGGGACCAGAGATTACCAAAAGGATGAAGGAATTACAGAACAAGGCCGAATTGCAAAGTCAACAGAACCAGGAGAATAGCAGGGCCAACATAAGGAGGGACACCATAAGTAGGGACACCAAGAGAGGGAGAGGAGAGGTCGGAGGGAATGATGACGGACAGGAAAGGAGGGGAAGGGAAAGGAAATGCAGCCCGGAAAAAGAAGGAAGGCTGCAATAGCTCGGGGCCCCGTGCTCGCCACGCACGTACTCACGAAAGGACCGCGAGCCCCCTGGGGGCGTCGACAATCTGAGTAGCCCTCTTGGTTTGTTTGCAGATGATGCTGTCATTTACCGTCTTGAAAAGTCATCAGATGATCAAAACAAATTGCAAAATGGTTTAGATAAGATATCTGTATTGTAAGAAAAGTGAGAATTCACCATGAATAAAGAAACGTGTGAAGTTAACATGAGTACCAAAACAAATCTGCTAACTTTCGATTTCGGTATAAGTCACACAAACCTGAAGGCTGAAAATTCAATTAAATACTTAGGGATTACAATTACAAATAACCTAAATTTGAACGATCACATATACAGTGTTGTGGGTAGAGCAAAAGTAAGACTCCGATTCATTTGCAGAACACTTCAAAGGAGCAACGGTTATACTAAAGAGACTGCTTACACCACACTTGTGTGCCCTATTCTGGAGTACTGCTGTGCAGCATGGGATCCTCATCAGTGGGGACGAACAGACGACATCGCGAAAGAACAAAGAAGGGCAGCTAGTTTTGTATTATCGCGAAACTGGGGAGACAGTTCCAGAGACATGATACGTGAATTGGAGTGGCAATCATTAAAACAAAGGCGTTTTTCGTTGCGACGGCATCTTCTCATTAAATTTCAGTCACCAGTTTGTCCTCCAAATGCGAAAACATTCTGTTTGCATCCACCTACATAGGGAGAAATAATCATCACGATAAAATAAGAGAAATCAGGGCTCGCACAGAAAAGGGCTCAGTTTTCCCGCGCGCCGTTCAAGGGTGGAACGGTAGAGAGAGAGCTTGAAGGTAGCTCGTTGAACCCACTGCCAGGCACTTTATTGTGAATAGAATCTTTTAGATGTGGAGGTAGATGTGAACATAAGTGGTGATCACATGAATGTGACTCGACCGTGAACGTTAAGACACACAATACTAAGAGTTATGTTTCCCAAAATAGAAGTTACTCTTTTGTCTTGCGTTTGCACCTTATTCTCTATCGAAATGCAAAGTGATTAAAAGGATTTGAGAATTGATTCAGATTTAACTCCTGTCAGCTGTGGACTGAGAACCTCAGCCGAACAAGTTTACACAAACAAATTACATATACGTCCTTTACGGTTAAAGGGGTGGTCAAACCAGGGTATTAACTCACAGACATTGTTTTATATTTTTGTTGAGCATGCCCCAGATAGGCTGCGTGTAAAAACGGCTCTGGTTCCATGACTCAAGAAATAAGTAGTTGTTATATTTTAGCGAATTTTGTAACATAACAGAGCCCCATTGTCAGGGAATACTGTTAAGTAATGAGTGCTGGAGAGCAGGAAGGAATCCTGCAGCGCCGTTCTGGTAAGGTCCCAGTACAGGTGGTCTGCAATCGACTTCGTCCGACCTATTACGAAATGATAAACTTGTATGTGTCATTATTATGACTGTAATGAGTGTTGGTGCAGTGCAGTTTGTGCTATGCATTAATGGAAGATGGTGTGTGAAACCCGGTGATGGCACTTAGCCTTCTCCTATCGAATTACAAAGTCCGACGCGAACCAACCTGTTTCAGAGTCGAATGCGTTAACGAAGTTTTCAGCTCAGCACTTACACGTTCACTGCGATTTACTCGCGTATGTGTTTGCATCCTGATAGTGTGTGGTGTAATGGTGCCATAATCTTCGGACCTTTTGTGCTGCCGGAGGATAATCTAACTCGTGAGCAAGTCTAAGTGCCCATCTAGAAGGTTACAACGATGTTGTGACGGCTGTCTGCTCACGCTAATGGCTTGTTAGTAAACGCGTAGCCATCCAGTACCCGACCATACTTAAGATGCAAAGCGATGCAAATTCAGCCGTTTAGTAGTCTCCTGGCTTCACACGTTTATCGCTTGTACGCTTGCGCGCTACGACGGATGCACTTATTACACCATAAAGGACGGCACTCTCAGTGCTGTTCATATCTTATAGGACAACGGCGTTCGTTACTAAAACAGCCCTGTATCTGGACGTTGATGGAGAAGCCCCTGATAATATACTCCACAAGCACTCCAGTGCTTGACGAATGGTAAATCGTATCAGTGCCATATATGTTCTTTTCTATTCCATTGGTCTAAACTGCGAGGGAAAAATTAGTGATCCGAGCAGCAGAAGCATATCAATCGATAGTTGGTTGTAATTTTATGTATCTGTTTTTCACTCATTTCTTTGAAAGCAAATGAATAAAATCATTCGGTACTGTCTGTTACACACATTAGCGGAAAAGAAAATCGCAACACCTAGACAGAGTTGTGCAACGTAAACGAAGCGGAGGAGGAAGTAGGAGAAAGGGAAGATTTCAGACCGAAGAAAAACGTTTCAAAGCCGTCCATGAGAAAACAAAGTAAAAGAAAGACGCTATACGGACAGAAGAAGGAATAGTCCAGCAGAGAAAGAATGAAACACTAATTGAAATGATGAAAGGAGAAATTAAAGAAGACTCGATTTCTTGTTCTCCTTAATAGATCAAACTAATATCAATAACTTAACAGTCGAAAATGACGATGGGAATGGAAATTAAGAAGCAATAAAGTCGGCTATACTTCCCGGCTCTTAACACTTCGCAACTCTGTCCTGCGTGTACGCCTAACAAGAGAATTATGCCATCTAAGCCTACTGTGAAATTTTTCGCACAAGAAGAATACACAGAAATAATGGCACTGTCAAAATTTTAGATGGTATGGCGCGATGCCAGTATAAGAAACGTTAAACAGCTATTTTTTGCTGTATGAAGAACTGCTTATAACAGTAGTTTGTAAAGCCCTTCCCGCCTAAGTGTTTATCGCCGAATAAGCAGTCGCAGCCATGACGAGAGAACGTAGCTCCCTGTAAAATGAGCACCAAAGTGAGCACATGCGCATTTTAAGCACTGAAAGCATATGAACAGTGTTAGTGTCCTTGGATTAGCTAGGAAGTAACAAGCTTCATGTGGTATTTCACAATTTGATATGGCCCTGTATATAACACTTGAAAGACATAAGTCAGAACAAGGACCCGGGAGTAGACAACATTGCATTATAACTACTGACAGTCTTCGCAGAGCCAGTCCTGCCAAAACTCTACCATCTGGTGAGCAAAACGAATGGGACAAACGAAATACCCTCAGACTTCAAGAACAACATAATTCCAATCCCAAAGAAAGCAGGTGTTGACAGATGCGAAAATTACCGAACTATCAGTTTAATAAGTCTTGGCTGCAAAATACTAACGCGAATTCTTTACAGATGAATGGAAAAACTGGCAGAGATCAGTTTGGATTCTGTAGAAATATTGGAACACGTGAGGCAATACTGATCTTACGACTCCTCTTAGAAGCTAGATTAAGAAAAGGCAAACCTAAGTTTCTAGCAATTGTAGACTTACAGAAAGCATTTGACAATGTTGACTGGAATAATCTCTTTCAAATTCTGACGGTGGCAGGGGTAAAATACAGGGAGCGAAAGGCTATTTACAATTTTTACAGAAACCAAATGGCATTTATAAGAGTCGAGGGACATGGAAGGGAAGCAGTAGTTCGGAAGGGAGTGAGACAGGGTTGTAGCCTCTCCCCGATGCTATTCAATCTGTATATTGAGCGAGCAGTAAAGGAAACAAAAGAAAAAATTTGGAGTAGGTATTAAAATTCATGGAGAAGAAGTAAATACTTTGAGGTTCGCCGATGACATTGTAATTCTGTCAGAGACGGCAAAGGACTTGGAAGAACAGTTGAACGGAATGGACAGTGTCTTGAAAGGAGGATATAAGACTAACATCAACAAAAGCAAAACGAGGATAATGGAATGTAGTCAAATTAAATCGAGTGGTGATGAGGGAATTAGATTAGGAAATGAGACACTTAAAGTAGTAAAGGAGTTTTGCTATTTAGGAAGTAAAATAACTGATGATGGTCAAAGTAGAGAGGATATAAAATGTAGACTGGCAATGGCAAGGAAATCGTTTCTGAAGAAGAGAAATTTGTTAACATCGAATATAGATTTATTTATCAGGAAGTCGTTTCTGAAAGTATTTGTGTGGCGTGTAGCCATGTATGGAAATTGAACATGGACAATAAATAGTTTAGACAAGAATAGAAGCTTTCGAAATGTGGTGTTACAGAAGTATGCTGAAAATTACATGGGTTCCCATGCCCGGGTTCCCGGGTTCGATTCCCGGCGAGGTCAGGGATTTTCTCTGCCTCGTGATGGCTGGGTGTTGTGTGATGTCCTTAGGTTAGTTAGGTTTAAGTAGTTCTAAGTTCTAGGGGACTGATGAACATAGATGTTAAGTCCCATAGTGCTCAGAGCCATTTTTTTTAGATTGGATGCGTAGATCACGTAACTAATGAGGAGGTATTCAATAGATTTGGGGACAAGAGGAGTTTGTGGCACAACTTGACTGGAAGGAGGGATCGGTTGGCAGGACATGTTCTGAGGCATCAAAGGATTACCAATTTTGGAGGGCAGCGTGGAGGGTAAAAACCGTAGAGTGAGACCAAGATATGAATACACTAAGCGGATTCAGAAGGATGTTGGCTGCAGTACGTACTGGGAGATGAAGTACATTGCACAGGATAGAGTAGCATGGAGAGCTGCAAAAACCCAGTCTCAGGACTGAAGACCACAACAACAACAGATGCTTTTAAGTCGAAGCTCGATACATACTGTATGCCGTGAATTTTTTGTACCTACCCTTCTACATTTCCAGGTCGGGTTCACACTGGTATGACAATCTTATCGACATCGCGCGCATCAAGCACGAGGCGTACACCACCATCAGATTTTGGGACAGCGACTAACAGACTGCTACATGGAGATAAGGTTGTAAGTAGGCTGTTTAGGTTTTCTTATTGGTAACGCCACATAGCGCTCTATATGAAAATCACTGGCTGCGCTGTGTGCAGTCTGTGGGTGGGTGGCATTGTTGTAATATTCGCCATTGAAGTGTTGGGCTCTTGGCTGTTAACAGCGCGTAGCGTTGTGCAGTTGGAGGTGAGCCGCCAGCGGTGGTGGATGTGGGGAGAGAGATGGCGGAGTTTTGAAATTTGTAAGACTGGATGTCATGAACTGACTTTTGAACACTATTAAGGTAAAAACATTGTTTGTTCTCTATCAAAATCTTTCATTTGCTAACTATGCCAATCAGTAGTTAGTGCCTTCCGTAGTTTGAATCTTTTATTTAGCTGGCAGTAGTGGCGCTCTCTGTATTGCAGTAGTTCCAGTAACGAAGATTTTTGTGAGGTAAGTGATTTGTGAAAGGTATAGGTTAATTTTAGTCAGTGCCATTCTTTTGTAGGGATTATTGAAAGTCAGATTGCGTTGAGCTAAAAATATTGTGTGTCAGTTAAGCACAGTCTTGTATAATTTTTCCAAGGGGACGTTTCAAGGTAGTCTCTATTATCCCCCATTTAATCATATGCTGTATCTCCATTGTCACTGCCTCCTTTTAAATACATGCTAATTAATAGCACGGTAACAGGTCTCATGAGGTGTGACCTGCGTATCTTAAATATCTCTTAATTACCCCGATTTTTCGGAAAATACTATTACGCAAGGTTTCAGAAACTGTTCGTGTTGTCGCCGCTGTTTATTATCGAGATAACTCGATTCAGCGACCTTTGCATCGATGTTTTTTCATATGGAGTCTACCTCACTTTCGACGTTTTCAGTTATACACGAGTAGTTTCCACGTGTCTAGTCACTGGCTATGTGCAATAGTTTGGGTTCATACAGGTTTCCTTCAACCTTCTGCAATACTGTCCATGTAAATCAGTTGTTTTAATCATTGCCAGTGAGACTAACATTCCTTCATTCATAAGTGGGCGCACAGCTCAAGAGAGGTCTATCTTCACATCCCTGTCTCTTAAAAATTCCCAGCCTAGGGTGTAGGGAACAGCTAAACTTTTCACAATGAGGAACGACATCTTATCACTTCGTTTGCCACTTGAGTGACGGCCTTCACCTGAATTCGCTGCATAGATCCACGTATGGTTCCCACAGTTCCACGATTTTGAACTGGCAATCTTTGCAACTTATTCACGTAATTGATGGCTTTGAATAGGTCGTAGTCCATAAAGTGTACAATGGCACCGGTATCAATAATTACATCCACTGGCATGCCGCGTATGTTTCCTTTAATTGCGGCTTCTAACAACTCAGTATTTTGCAAACCCCACTTTCTCGGATCAGCACACAGTTCTTTCAGATCCAACCCTTCGTTCTATCTGAGCATGGATAAATTTGGGATTGCCTCCATTCGTTCCCCCGCGACCAGATGCGGAAGACTTACATTGGACGTGTGGAGTAGGACGATTCTGATATGCTTGATTGTGGGTCATCCACCATTTCTGTTGTTCTGGCACTATGAGACTGCTGCGTCTGCTGCGGCACATCATTCTGTGGCTGTAGACGCTGTGGCTGTCGACTATAAGCTTGCATTGATATAACATCAATGTTGCACACAGGATAGTTCTTACCTTGGAGTGCTTAGGTTGAATGCCAGTTTTCTGGACCTGTCTTTTGGCTTTGTTCATTCAAGTCCATCGTATGCTTGGGTTGAAACGAGGCGTTGTAAGCCCCTTCATTTCTACTCATTTTATTAAACTTGTTTTTCCGGTTCTTCACAGTTTTCCCATTGGAATTGTTTTTAGTATTACTTCCCTAATTACCTTGACTTCCGTGCTCTTTTTGGCGAATGCCATTGGTCCAGGCATAGAAACCACTGTTTGGTGTTTGTTATTGCTTTGACTGTTTTCATTTTTATTTGTATTTTTGTAAAATTTGTTATGAACCATGTCACTGTTCCCTGTCTCAATTTGCTTTGCATTCACCTGCGTGAGGTCAAGTGAGTCAATTGTGGCCATAGACTGTTCCAGATCCATATCAGGGACTTGAGAAACTTTTTTCCCTAATGGTAGTTGGTAGTCTGCCTTTCAGTATCCGAAGTACCTCTTTTGGAGAAACTGGCTCATCCCAGTACCGAGTCTTATTTAAGTACTTTTCATTGTATTTACGCAAGTTTCCCCGTCTAGGATTACATGGTTGGGGATTGTAAATCAGATTCCTCAAACGTTCTTGAACACACTTCGACCAAAACCGTGACTGAAATGATTTTTAGAATTCCGAAAAGTTCAGCATCGCCAGTTAGGAAAGAAATTATAAACTGCACCTTTTGCATCCTGTGGCAGTCGTGCATTAAGGTATCTTTCTCGCAATTTACTGGAATTTTCAGACGCTGCGGTGTCACATAGCTTCGGTTCCTGTTTTCTAGTCTAGGTTATTGGACAAATCGTCCGCAGTCTAGTAATTTTGTTTACCTGGCCTTCAAGTGTATGGTGACCTTTTGTCTGTTTAGTTATAAGTCCAAGTCAGTCCCCTTACCAGGAAAATCATTTTTAGTTACTTGCTCCTCCATTTGTGTTAGCAAGCTCCTGCTTTATGTGATCCTCGGTAAGCTTATGACGAGTATCGAGAATCTCGTTAAGTTGTTTGATCAGCCTATTATCTCTTTCGAGTTCGTGAATTCTTTCCCTTTCCTCTCTTTCCTTTTTATTTATACTCTCTCTCAAGTCTAGCTTCTGCAGCAAGAGAGAAGGGAAACCGTCTTCTGTAGCTGCAAGTGAGAGCACATCTGTCGCTACGGCTTGTGCAGCATTAGGTGTGGCGCTTGTATTACAGTGAAATGAAAACCCTTAGCTGCATACAGTCGCTGATATAAGTCAGCCGGGACAGTTGAAAATGTGTGCCCCGACCAGGTTTCGAACCCGGGATCTCCTGCTTACATGGCAGACGCTCTATCCATCTGAGCCACCGAGGACACAATAGTGCGACTGCAGGTACCTGTCTCTGGCACGCCTCCCGCGAGACCCACATTCTCAACTTATTGTCCAGCACTATATTCATAGTGCCCCTGCCCATTATACCGGCAAGGTAACTCAGCGTGTTCGGTCAGAGAGCCCATTGGCCTCGGTAATAAAATACTGAGTGGAAGGATCAAGAAACGAACTTGAACGGATGTCATGTGACGTCCGCAATGACCAAACAACGATAAACATAGAACAAACTAAAAAAACGATGGATAGAGCGTCTGCCATGTAAGCAGGAGATCCTGGGTTCGAGTCCTGGTCGGGACACACATTTTCAACTGTCCCCGTTGACATATAGACGCCTGTATGCAGCTAGGGGTATTCATTTCATTGTAATTTCATTCTAACAAGCTTTTTTGTTATGGTTTTAGGGCGCAAAACTGCTACGGTCTTTAGAGCCCGATTTTAACAAGCTGGATGGTCACCGATGGTATCTGTTCTTTCGGACATCCATCTTCTTGTGTATATATGGCGCTTATATGTTGTCCCACACTACAACCAGACATCTGATTACCTATCTCGGTCTCCTCGCTTTTCAAAGTCTGGGGTTCTGAGCTGTTATCCTCTGTTTCGGTACAAACCAACTCAGGAATGTTATCAGTTTCCTATAAATCTGTCGCGTTATCTCCCTCTAACCTTTCTTTCCTCATAGGCCTACCGATGCTGAATACCTAAGCACACTAACTACATGCTCCTAAAGACACTTATCTTTATTCTTGAAGCTTCGCATTGCATGCTACCGTATACTTCTCTTGGAAGTTAGCAGTTTTATAGTATTGCACAGGATCTTGTTAGCAACAACTTCTCTCAGCTTATTCTGTTGCCGATCAATTTGTACCCTCATTGTTACAGGCAATGGGGTACATGAAAGAAAATAAAACATAAATTACAATAAAATACAAATTTTGTGTATTGTATCATATATGTGTTTCTGGGCACACCGTAAGGGCGT
Organism: Schistocerca gregaria; assembly: GCF_023897955.1. Lineage (NCBI taxonomy): Eukaryota > Metazoa > Arthropoda > Insecta > Orthoptera > Acrididae > Schistocerca > Schistocerca gregaria. The sequence goes on from NC_064927.1 coordinate 251,289,032, forward strand.
CAATGTAGTGATTTTTTGTGTATACGTAGGTATGTATCGTGTGTGTGTGTGTGTGTGTGTGTGTGTGTGTGTGTGTGTGTGTGTGTGTGTGTGTGTGTGTGTACATTTGTGTTGTTAATAATACAATATATTAGCTAGAACTTCATTCCAAGGGCAAGAATTTTTGTTTTTGAAATTGTAAAGTCTCTCTATATTCAAGTCCCCGATAAATAAATCGCTTTGGGATGTCTGTATGGACGTAAAATAAATCAGCAACAGCTCGGTGTGAAGCACCTTAATCCTTTAATTTTAGAAATATCTTATGGTTGTAATGGAATGTCTTTTTACACGAATAGTTATTTATACACTCGTAGAATCACGTGATAAACACCTTTGTTGCTACATTTATTACTAATTCAAAGCAGAGCACTTTCTTAACTGCGATAATCTTGTCACTTGAACAAAGGACAGTCGTGAAGAAGCAACCGCACGAATCTTATGATATCGATAATACTCTTTTCAAAATGACCAAAATTAACTGGACTTCAGTGAGTCTATGCAAGAAATTAATTGTAATCCATCTTTTGGCTTCACGCCACGTAATATTGGAGCAATTTGAAAAGAATCTGCCCTCTTGACAAATGGCGGCCAACAACACTAAATGCAACTCGTGCTGTACTGTAGGTTATTGACCTCTGAAAAAATGTACAGTTAATTTTTCATACATGTTGGGATGCTAATGCTACTAAAATAAGATTATCATACTTCTACTTTTTCCATAGTTCTCAGTAAACATAGATTATCATGAAATATTGGTACTACTTTCTTCGTCAGAAGATGATGGGTACGAAACTCATCGAAACTTTGTGACAAGTTGACGCCACCACTCGGCTGATAACTCGAGAAGAATTCATCATTGGAATACGCCGAGAAAGACTGCAATCTCATATACATGTTTCTCGTTCCCAGAGGACCAGTACAGTTGATTACAAGATTTTTTCAAGTAAACATTCTTCTTTTAAATTTTTGATCCTAACTTACCTTGATATTCCTGAATACATGCATAGAACTACAGGAAACTGTTCCACACTGATAAATTATCACGAATGCGTTACAGCATTCATCGAATCAATAAGCGACTCTGTTTTTTTCTATCGAAATGAGAAAGTGCGCTTTGCGACGCGTTTCTTGCCTGAAACTTGAGTGGCTTTATTTGCAGCATTTTAGGAGATAACAAGATGCTTCTTCTGCACGTCAGCAGCAAATTTCACTATAGTATTACCCGTTAATGACATCTCCTCTACGCGTTTCATTGGAGTAAACTTCGTAATTTTGCGACTTCCTTTTCCATATGATTTCCTGAGTCATTTTAACCAGGTCGAAGAAGCCTGGAAATCAATAATGCTGTTCTCATATACAATTCAGAGCGCCCAATTTCGTAGATCTCTTAAGGTTACAGTGCAATAACTTATGAGCAGTTTTAAATCTTTCGAATAGCTTTTTTGACAATTTTGTTTCATTTTGACACATATTTCGTATTTCATGTAAATATTTATTTTATTTATATGATTTACGTTCAGAAATCATGGAACGAAAGCAACCCTGCACACTACTTACGTTTTAGCATTTTCAACCTCCTCCGTTTAACCAAAAAATTTGCAATCATTTCCTTGTCACTGAAAGCTGTTATTGTAGATGTTTCCTTTGGACTTGGAAAGTACTCTATTTTTGTTCTGAACTTTAATTAGCACAACAATCATCCTTGGAACCACAAATAACTGGATCGTCAGAGCTATTTCCAGTTTCCTCTAAAGTTTGTACATTCTACACATCATTCGAGGGAATATCCAAGTAATTAATTAATAAATAACACGGGTATAAGTCTTCAGGGGAAGCATGCGATTTCGATTGCGTACCACGTTCTGCATATTTCATCTTTTCAGAGTTGTACATGTTAACTAGAATCAACTTTTTTGTCAAACTCTGAAACCTGCAGAGATACATATGCTATTTAATGAGTTGCAAACTCAAGCTAATTGTAACTGTGCGTAATTGTGCTTGAAAAACTATCACCTGAAACTGGAAATGGCTTTTACAAATAACGATCGCATTTTGTCGTGTTATCTGTTTACTGATGTGCCGCCAACCAGTGCAATGTGGTCATCCTATTGCGCATGAGTTACTTGATACAGCTAAGGCGGAGGTGTACATTTCTCCAGCCACCTAGCGAGCTACGAATTTGACAATTTTCAACTCGTTTCGAAACTGCTTTCAGGGTGTCTTAGCAGTCAAAATTTTGGCATTGTCTTTCATTCTATGTATTCTTTTTGTACAAAAAAATTTTATGTTAGGTTTAGCACAGCATTAGTATTGTGCTCTTTCACACAGTAACGTCGATACAATGTGTGACAGTAACGCTGCAGAATAATACGAAATGGAATGAGCATGTAAGGACCGCAGTAGGAAAGACGAGTGGCTGACTTCGGTTTATTCGAAGAATTTTAGGAAAGTGTGGTTCATCGATAAAGGAGACCGTATATTGTATATGACACTATGGGACCCATTGTTGATTACTGTTCGAGTATTTGGGATCGGCACCATGTCGGATTAAAAGACAATATCGAAGCAACTCGTTGGGGGTGGGGGTGGGGGTGGGGGTGGGGGCTTCCAGAACTGTTATGGGTATATTCGAAAAACAAGCAGTTATTACGGAGATACTTCGGAAACTGAGAATCGATGGAGGGAGCGCAACGTCCTTTTCGCGGAGCACTACTGAGAAAATTTAGAGAACGGTATTTCAGGTTGACTGCAGAACGATTCTAATGCCGTCAACGTACATTTCGCATAAGGACCATGAAACTAAGATTAGAGACGTTAGGGCTCGTACGGAGGTATGTAGACAGACGTTTTTCTCTCTATCTGCGAGTGAAACAGGAAAAGAAATGCCTCGTATTGGTAAGGAGTACCCTCTCCTATGCCCCATCAATGTACATAGATGCACATGGTGGTGTAGGTTTCGACATATCGGACTTGAGCGTTCGCTTGTAAGATTACTTCACAGAAGCGAAAGCCTATCGGTTCGAAGAACAACAACAACGCTGTAGCTGGCACGAATTTACAGAGGTACAAATTCATCGAGCTCCAGTTTTTTATTACGAAATGGGTAAGAGTCTCCTTTGATGGTTCCCACTGCAAAACAGCACGCTGGTGACATAGTCCATTTCTGCTCCAAGCACTACCGGTTCACAGACTTTCCTCGGTTCATCGGAAAGTTTTTTTTGGTCATATTTTATATCATAAACAGCTGCCATGTATGGCGATATGAACAACATTGCAAGTAACGATCAATGTGAGTGACTTAAAATACCGCAAAGACGATGGAAGAGAAGCGGATAGGAGGCGAAAGCTCAAGCAATCCAGCAATTTCGTTGTGTCTCAGTTTCCATGTTAGGTATATAGTAGGTTGAAAAAGTGTATCAAAATCCTATACATAAACCGTTACATTGTTATGATAACCATCCGTGGCAGAAGCGTAGAAATGTAAAAATTTAAGCCTCAAAGAGTGAAAAATCTGACTGGCACTCGTCAGAAAATTTGAGTCAAAGTATCGACGAACGTCCCGCACCCCCCATTCCCCATCCCGGCTAGCGCTTTCACGCGCCAGCCCGCGCCTTTCACATGTTTTCCGCACGAGGGAACGGAAGATTTCGATTGGTAAAACAATAGATTAGGCCGTGGCGCAATAGCTCAGAAAATTTTGATAATTGTCTGTACATTCGGGCATGTAACGGCTACCTGCACGAATTGGACTGTTCCACACAATACATTCGTAACTGATGATATCACCCAAAAAATAGCGCAAGGAAATTGCTGGTTTGCTAGAGGATTTGTAATCGTTGTCTTGTCTGGCCTGACTACATGATTCGTAGCCGATGGTGATAGGTTGTCAAAAGTATCCTTGGTAAATATTTTAACAAAATTTGTTTTAACTGCTACATCGGCACGCAGGACTCCTCCGACTAAGCTTACAAAACATTCCGTGAACTGTCATACAGACGGCTTACGACGAACACGAGTCACTTCACGTCTCAGTGCCGCCTAAACCCCTCGTCTGAAAACAGTGCCCTGCGACTTGCATTATTCATCAGAGTGTATCTGGCACTAATCCCCGGCGGAATGCCCTTGGAAATTCAGAGCCCGTCTTGTTACTGGCGCCGGAGAGTAGGTCACGTACCGTGTTCTTCCTTCAGATCTCAGTCCGGCAAATCTCCAGAATCTGATAGCTAGGATTCGACACAACAGAATTTAAATATCTTATATCGATTCCACTCTATACGTGCTGCTATGAGTTCTTCCATCTGAAGATACAGCAGTAAGGAGAGATGCAATTTACTGACAAAAAGAGAAATTATAAAAATACAGTAAATGAAGGAGGCGAAATGGAAAAAAATATGTCTAAAAATGAGTGATAGAAAATTTAAACTGCTTATTTAAGAACAGTTAGAGGATAAACACAAGGCTGTTGGTTGGTTGGTTGATACCGGGGAGGGCACCAAACAGCGAGGTAATAGGTCCCATCGGATGAGGGAAGAATGGGTCAAGGATATTGGCTGCGGCCTATCAAAGGAACCATCCGGGCATTTGCCTGAAGCGATTTACGGAAACATGGAAAATCTAAATCATGGGGGCCGGACGCTGGGTTTGAACCACCGTCCTCACGAATCGAGTCCAGTGTGCTAACTACTGCGCCACCTCAGTCTTAGATGCATACATCACAAGAAAGAAGAAATAGAGGGCTGGAGAAACATGTGGAGTCACCGCGAGAAATGCATGTTTGAAAATAAATAGAGATCCTAGTCAAGCCTGCAGGTTGCGCAGTTTTACACTACTGCCAATTTAAATTGCTACACCAAGAAGAAATGCAGATGAACGGGTATTCATTGGCCAAATACACCCCTGGAAATTGAAATAGGAACACCGTGAATTCATTGTCCCAGGAAGGGGAAACTTTATTGACACATTTCTGGGGTCAGATACATCACATGATCACACTGACAGAACCACAGGCACATAGACACAGGCAACAGAGCATGCACAATGTCGGCACTAGTACAGTGTATATCCACCTTTCGCAGTAATGCAGGCTGCTATTCTCCCATGGAGACGATCGTAGAGATGCTCGATGTAGTCCTGTGGAACGGCTTGCCATACCATTTCCACCTGGCGCCTCAGTTGGACCAGCGTTCGTGCTGGACGTGCAGACCGCGTGAGACGACGCTTCATCCAGTCCCAAACATGCTCAATGGGGGACAGATCCGGAGATCTTACTGGCCAGAGTAGTTGATTTACACCTTCTAGAGCACGTTGGGTGGCACGGGATACATGCGGACGTGCATTGTCCTGTTGGAACAGCAAGTTCCCTTGCCGGTCTAGGAATGGTAGAACGATGGGTTCGATGACGGTTTGGATGTACCGTGCACTATTCAGTGTCCCCTCGACGATCACTAGAGGTGTACGGCCAGTGTAGGAGATCGCTCCCCACACCATGATGCCGGGTGTTGGCCCTGTGTGCCTCGGTCGTATGCAGTGCTGATTGTGGCGCTCACCTGCACGGCGCCAAACACGCATACGACCATCATTGGCACCAAGGCAAAAGCGACTCTCATCGCTGAAGACGACACGTCTCCATTCGTCCCTCAATTCACGCCTGTCGCGACACCACTGGAGGCGGGCTGCACGATGTTGGGGCTTGAGCGGAAGACGGCCTAACGGTGTGCGGGACCGTAGCCCAGCTTCATGGAGACGGTTGCGAATGGTCCTCACCGATACCCCAGGAGCAACAGTGTCCCTAATTTGCTGGGAAGTGGTGGTGCGGTCCTCTACGGCACTGCGTAGGATCTTACGGTCTTGGCATACATCCCTGCGTCGCTGCGGTCCGGTCCCAGGTCGACGGGCACGTGCACCTTCCTCCGACCACTGGCGACAACATGGATGTACTGTGGAGACCTCACGCCCCACGTGTTGAGCAATTTGGCGGTACGTCCACCCGGCCTCCCGCATGCCCACTATACGCCCTCGCTCAAAGTCCGTCAACTGCACATATGGTTCACGTCCACGCTGTCGCGGCATGCTACCAGTGTTAAAGACTGCGATGGAGCTCCGTATGCCACGGCAAACTGGCCGACACTGACGGCGGCGGTGCACAAATGCTGCGCATATAGCTCCATTCGACGGCCAACACCGCGATTCCTGGTGTGTCCGCTGTGCCGTGCGTGTGATCATTGCTTGTACAGCCCTCTCGCAGTGTCCGAAGCAAGTATGGTGGGTCTGACACACCGGTGTCAATGTATTCTTTTTTCCATTTCCAGGAGTGTATATTATACAAGAACTAACATGTGATTACATTTTCACGCAATTTGGGTGCATAAGTCCTGAGAAATCAGTACCCAGAACCACCACCTCTGGCCGTAATAACGGCCTTGATACGCCTGGGCATTGAGTCAAACAGAGCTTGGATGGCGTGTACAGGTACAGCTGCCCATTCAGCTTCTTGACGATACCTCAGTTCATCAAGAGTAGTGACTGGCGTATCGTGGCGAGCCAGTTGCTCGGCCACCATTGAGCAGACGTTTTCAATTCGTGAGAGATCTGGAGAATGTGCTGGCCAGGGCAAAAGTCGAAGATTTTCTGTATCCAGAAATGCACGCAAAGGACCTGCAATATGTGGTCCTGCTAAAATGTAGGATTTCGCAGGGATAGTTTGAAGGGTAGAGCCACGGGTCGTAACACATCTGAAATGTAACGTCTACTGCTCGATGTGCCGTCAATGAGAACAAGAGTTGACCGACACGTGTAACCAATGGAACCCCATACCATCACGCCGGGTGATACGCCAGTATGGCGATGACGAATACACGCTTCCAATGTGCGTTCACCGCGATGTCACAAAACGCGGATGCGACCGTCATGATGCTGTAAACAGAACCTGGATGACGTTTTGCCATTCATGCACCCACGTTCGTCGTTGATTATACCATCGTTTGCGCTCTTGGCTGTGATGTAGCGTCAAGGGTAACCGCAGGTATGGTCTCCGAGCTTATAGTCCATGCTGCTGCAAACGTCGTCGAGCTGTTATGGCAGATGGTTGTTGTCTTGCAAACGTCCCAATCTGTTGACTCAGGGATCGAAACGTGGCTGCACGATCCGTTACAGCGATGCTGATAAGATGCCTATCATCTCGACTGCTAGTGATACGAGGCGTTGGGATCCAACACGGCGTTCCGTATTACCCTCCTGAACCCACCGATTCGATATTCTGCTAACAGTCATTGGGTCTCGACCAACGCGAGCAGCAATGTCGCGATACGATAAACCGCAATCGCGAGAGGCTACAATCCGACCTTTATCAAAGCCGTAAAAGTGATGGTAAGCATTTCTCCTCCTTACACGAGGCATCACAACAACGTTTCACCACGCAACGCCGGTCAACTGCTGTTTGGGTATGAGTAATCGGTTTGGAACTTTCCTCATGTCAGCACGTTATAGGTGCCGCCGCCGGCGCCAACCTTGTGTGAAATGCTCTGAAAAGCTAATCATTTGCATGTCACAACATTTTCTTCCTGTCGGTTAAATTTCGCGTCTGTAGCAGGTCATCTTCGTGGTGTAGCAATTTTAATGGCCAGTAGTGTATGTGACTACGAACGGACGGCGCCTGTGCAATGGTCTCAATACGTTGCAAATCTAAGTGGTGGTCAGAGCAGTGTTCCGTGTAGGCGTGAGTGCATTATGACGCAGTTTAAGTAGTTTTCCCCCCCTCCCGTGAACCATGGACCTTGCCGTTGGTGGGGAGGCTTGCGTGCCTCAACGATACAGATAGCCGTACCGTAGGTGCAACCACAACGGAGGGGTATCTGTTGAGAGGCCAGACAAACGTGTGGTTCCTGAAGAGGGGCAGCAGCCTTTTCAGTAGTTGCAGGGGCAACAGTCTGGATGATTGACTGATCTGGCCTTGTAACAATAACCAAAACAGCCTTGCTGTGCTCGTACTGCGAACGGCTGAAAGCAAGGGGAAACCACAGCCGTAATTTTTCCCAAGGGCATGCAGCTTTACTCTATGATTAAATGATGATAGCATCCTCGTGGGTAAAATATTCCGGAGGTAAAAGAGTCCCCCATTCGGATCTCCGGGCGGGGACTACTCAAGAGCATGTCGTTTTCAGGAGAAAGAAAACTGGCGTTCTACGGATCGGAGCGTGGAATGTCAGATCCCTTAATCGGGCAGGTAGGTTAGAAAATTTAAAAAGGGAAATGGATAGGTTAAAGTTAGATATAGTGGGAAATAGTGAAGTTCGGTGGCAGGAGGAACAAGACTATTGGTCAGATGAATAGAGGGTTATAAATACAAAATCAAATAGAGGTAATGCAGGAGTAGGTTTAATATTGAATAGGAAAATAGGAATGCGGGTAAGCTACTACAAACAACATAGTGAAAGCATTATTGTGGCCAAGATAGATACGAAGCCCACACCTACTACAGTAGTACAAGTTTATATGCCAACTAGCTCTGCAGATGACGAAGAAATTGAAGAAATGTATGATCAAATAAAAGAAATTATTCAGATAGTGAAGGGTGACGAAAATGTAATATTCATGGGTGACTGGAATTCGGTAGTAGGAAAAGGGAGAGAAGAAACGTAGTAGGTGAATATGGAATGGGGCAAAGAAATGAAAGAGGAAGAATGAAAGAGGTAGAATTTTGCACAGAGCACAACTTAATCATAGGTAACACTTGGTTTAAGAATCATTAAAGAAGGCTGTATACATGGAAGAAGCCTGGAGATACTGACAGGTTTCAGATAGATTATATAATGGTACGACGAGATTTAGGAACCAGGTTTTAAATTGTAAGACATTTCCAGGGGCACATGTGGACTCTGACCACAATCTGTTGGTTATGACCTGTAGATTAAAACTGAAGAAACTGCAAAAAGGTGGGAATTTAAAGAGATGGGACCTGGATAAACTAAAAGAACCAGAGGTTGTACGGAGTTTCAAGGAGAGCATAAGGGAGCAATTGACAGGAATGGGGGAAAGAAATACTATAGAAGAAGAATGGGTAGCTTTGAGGCATGAAGTAGTGAAGGCAGCAGAGGATCAAGTAGGTAAAAAGATGTGGGCGAATAGAAATCCTCGGATAACAGAAGAAATATTGAATTTAATTGATGAAAGGAAAAAATATAAAAATGCAGTAAATGAAGCAAGCAGAAAGGAATACAGACGTCTCAAAAATGAGATCGACAGGAAGTGCAAAATGGCTAAGCAGGGATGGCTAGAGGACAAATGTAAGGATGTAGAAGCTTATCTCACTAGGGGTAAGATAGATACTGCCTACAGGAAAATTAGAGAGACGTTTGGAGATAAGAGAGCCACTTGTATGAATATCAAGAGCTCAGACGGAAACCCAGTTCTAAGCGAAGAAGGGAAAGCAGAAAGGTGGAAGGAGTATATGGAGGGTCTATACAAGGGCGATGTACTTGAGGACAATATTATGGAAATGGAAGAGGATGTAGATGAAGATAAAATGGGAGATACGATACTGCGTGAAGAGTTAGACAGAGCACTTAAAGACCCGAGTCGAAACAAGGCCCCTGGAGTAGACAACATTCCATTGGAACTACTGACGGCCTTGGGACAGCCAGTCCTGACAAAACTCTACCAGCTGGTGAGCAAGATGTATGAGACAGGCGAAATACCCCCAGACTTCAAGAAGAATATAATAATTCCAATCCCAAAGAAAGCAGGTGTTGACAGATGTGAAAATTACCGAACTGTCAGTTTAATAAGTCACAGCTGCAAAATACTAACGCGAGTTCTTTACAGACGAATGGAAAAACTAGTAGAAGCCGACCTTTCGGAAGATCAGTTTGGATTCCGTAGAAATGTTGGAACGCGTGAGGAAATACTGACCCTACGACTTATCTTAGAAGCTAGATTAAGGAAGGGCAAACCTACGTTTCTAGCATTTGTAGACTTAGAGAAAGCTTTTGACAATGTTGACTGGAATACTCTCTTTCAAATTCTTAAGGTGGCAGGGGTAAAATACAGGGAGCGAAAGGCTATTTACAATTTGTACAGAAACCAAATGGCAGTTATAAGAGTCGAGGGACATGAAAGGGAAGCAGTGGTTGAGAAGGGAGTGAGACAGGGCTGTAGTCTATCCCCGATGTTATTCAATCTGTATATTGAGCAAGCAGTAAAGGAAACAAAAGAAAAATTCGGTGTAAGTATTAAAATCCATGGAGAAGAAATAAAAACCTTAAGATTCGCCGATGACATTTTAATTCTGTCAGAGACAGCAAAGGACTTGGAAGAGCAGCTGAACGGAATCGACATTAGCTTAAAAGGAGGGTATAAGATGACCATCAACAAAAGCAAAACGAGGATAATGGAATGTAGTCGAATAAAGTCGGGTGATGCTGAGGGAATTAGATTAGGAAGAGAGACACTTAAAGTAATAAAGGAGTTTTGCTATTTGGGGAGCAAAGTAACTGATGATGGTCGAAGTAGAGAGGATATAAAATGTAGATTGGCAATGGCAAGGAAAGCGTTTCTGAAGAGAAATTTGTTAACATCGAATATAGATTTAAGTGTCAGGAAGACATTTCTGAAAGTATTTGTATGGAGTATAGCCATGTATGGAAGTGAATCATGGACGATAAATAGTTTGGACAAGAAGAGAATAGAAGCTTTCGAAATGTGGTGCTACAGAAGAATGCTGAAGACTAGATGGGTAGATCACATTACTAATGAGGAAGTATTGAATCGGATTGGGGAGATGAGAAGTTTGTGGCACAACTTGACAAGAAGAAGGGATCGGTTGGCAGGACATGTTCTGAGGTATCAAGGGATCACCAATTTAGTATTGGAGGGCAGCGTCGAGGGTAAAAATTGTAGAGGGAGACCAAGAGATGACTACACTAAACAGATTCAGAAGGATTTAGGTTGCAGTAGGTACTGGGAGATGAAGCTTGCACAGGATAGAGTAGCATGGAGAGCTGCATCAAACCAGTTTCAGGACTGAAGACCACAACAACAACAAGTGACTTCGAACATTGGAAAATTGGTAGTGCTTGAATGATGGGTGCTCTGGTACCCAAGGTAGAGAGCTGAAGTGTTTGTTGCATCGAAGATTTGCACAGCATACAGGTAAAGCGAAGAAGCATCATCCCGTAACTCAGAACTGGAGCGAAGTGTGTCTTGAGAGATAGTAACATGCGGTCACTGAAAAGGATTGTGAGAAAAATAAGGGGACTATCGCTGCTAAAGTCACGGCCGAACTAAGCGTCGCACTCGCAAACCCTTTCAGTAACAAAGGAACACGAAAGGAGCTACAGAAGCAATGAATTTCAGGGCGAGCTGGAATTCTAAAACCACTCGTCAGTGATGCAAAATGTCAGTAACAGGAAAACGTGGAGCTGAAGTAGTAGTACCTAGAGTGTGGAGCAATGGAACCAAGGCATTTGATCGAATATGCCTGGTTTCCCACTGTTTCAAGCTTCTGTCTCGATTCTACTCTCAAGAGTGAAACGTGATGGAGGTTCGGATACGATTTCGGACTGCGATATAGTGGTATTCCGTGTGCTCCGTTATTACTATGCAAGGTCGTATTACTGCAAAGGATTACTTGATTATTTTGACTGAGACGATCCGTCGCATGGTACATTTCTTTGTTCCCAAATGGTGATGCTGTGTTCCAAGAGGAAAGAGTCCGTGATTGCACAGGTCACATAATATAGGAGTGGTCCTACAGCCCGAGGATGTATCGTCGCATCTCGTCTGACCCCCATGGTCACCAGATCTCAGTGTTATTCAGCCTTTGTGACATCTACATCTACATCTACATCTACATTTATACTCCGCAAGCCACCCAACGGTGTGTGGCGGAGGGCACTTTACGTGTCACTGTCGCTACCTCCCTTTCCTGTTCCAGTTGCGTATGGTTCGCGAGAAGAACGACTGCCGGAAAGCCTCAGTGCGCGTTCGAATCTCTCTAATCTTACATTCGTGATCTCCTCGGGGGATGTAAGTAGGTGGAAGCAATATATTTGATACCTAATCCACAAACGCAGTCTCGCGAAACCGGGACAGCAACCTACACCGCGATGCAGAGCGCCTCTCTTGCAGAGTCTGCCACTTGAGTTTGCTAAAAATCCCCGTAACGCTTACCAAATAACCCTGTGACGAAACGCGCCGCTCTTCTTTGGGTCTTCTCTATCTCCTCTGTCAACCCGACCTGGTACGGATCCCACACTGATGAGCAATACTCAAGTATAGGTCGAACGAGTGATTTGCAAGCCACTTCCTTTGTTGGTGGACTACATTTTCTAAAGACTCTCCCAATGAGTCTCAACCTGGTACCCGCCTTACCAACAATTAATTTTATATGATCATTCCACTTCAAATCGTTCCGCACGCATACTCCCAGATATTTTACAGAAGCAACTGCTATCAGTGTTTGTTCCGCTATCATATAATCATACAGTAAAGGATCCTTTTTTCTATGTATTCGCAATACATTAGATTTATCTATGTTAAGGATCAGTTGCCACTCCCAGCACCAAGTGCCTTACCGCTGCAGATCTTCTAGCATTTCGCTACAATTTTTTAATTTCACGACGACTTGAAGCTGTTTTTAGTGCCAACGGATTTCGTACAAGGAGCCATGGCAATATGTTGTGATTTTGATGTTTTCTTCTTTTTATCCAAATTCTGCATCTCGCCAAATTCTGCTCTGCTCCTCCGTGAGCTCCACACCGCAGTGGACAATGGCGCTGAGCTTGATGCCATGTTCCTTGATTTCAGTAAGGCATTTGACACCATACTTCATTGCCGTCTAATGAAAAGTTCTAACTTACAGATTATAGGAGCAGACCTGCGATTGGACTCAAGACGTTCTTGCAGACAGAACTCAAAACTTCACTCTTAATGGAACTAAATCGACAGATGTAAAGGTAATATCCGGAGTAACACATGGAAGTGATAGGGCCGTTGCTTTTTACAATATAAATAAATGATGAGGTAGAAATTGTCGAATGTTCTTTAAGGCTATTCGCAGATGATGCAGTTGTCTATACCAAAGTAGCAACGACAGAAGGTTGTTAGAATTTGCAGAACGACCTGCAGACAATTGATGAATGGTGCAGACCCTGACAGTTGAACCTGAACGGAAATAAATGTAACATTTGCGCATATATAGGAAAAGAAATCCACTACTATACAGCAACACTACTGATGAAAAACAGCTGGAGACAGCGTCTGCTGTAAAATATATAGGCGTAACTACCCAGAGCGACCTTAAGTGGAATGAACATATAACACAGATAGTGGGAAAAGCAGACACCATTGAGATTTATCGGGATAATCTTAAGGAAATATAACTCATTCACGAAAGAAGTGGCTTATAAGGTGCTTGTTCGCCCGATTTGAGTGTTGTTCATCTATCTGGGATCGCTATCAGGTAGGACTGATAGAGAAGATCCAACGAAGAGCGGCGCATTTGGTCACGGGATCGTTTAGCTGGCGAGAGAGCGTTACGGAGATGCTAAACAAACTCCACTGGCAGACGTTGCAAGACAGGCGTTGCGCATCACTGGGAGATTTTCTATTGACATTTCGGGACAGCACTTTTCAGGAGGATTCAAACAACATTACTTCCTCGCGTATTGACCCCGAGCAGAAAAGTCGATAAATTAGAGCCAATACAGAAGCTTACCGACAATAATTCTTCCCACGCACCATTCGCGACTGGAACAGGGGTGGAGGGATCAGACAGTGGTCCCCAAAGTACCTCCACCACACACCATTAGGTGGTTTGCGGAGTGTGATGCAGATGTAGATGTACAGAAAATACAGAGTGGAAACAAGATCAGAAGCTATAGGAATAAGAAGAGCTCAATGGTGACATTACAAAACAAAGAAGGAAAACGTGAGGGGTGGAAGGAATATACCAAAAGAAGGATTAGACAAGTGTGATATGACACTGCTGTAAGAGTTTGACAGAACAATGAAAGTCAGTGGAAACAAGGCCCCCGGCGTACTCCTCGTTCTCTCTTCTTCTTTGCTTTAAACCCATGTAGCGCTGAGTTCATTATACTAAACATCTGGCAAATTTCTATTTATATGCCCTTTCTGTGCCGGCCGATGTGGCCATGCTGTTCTAGGCGCTGCAGTCTGGAACCGCGAGACCGCTACGGTCGCAGGTTCAAATCCTGCCTCCGGCATGGATGTGTGTGATGTCCTTAGGTTTGTTAGGTTTAACTAGTTCTAAGTTGTAGGGGACTAATGATCTCGGAAGTTGAGTCCCATTGTGCTCAGAGACATTTGAACCATTTTGCCCTTTCTGTGGCCGCAGCACTGTTAACTATGAGAGGCAAGTCCGCCACAAATCTGCGAACTTTGTAAACTTTGTTCTGTTTGAGGTTGTATTTTAAGTGTTTTGTATCGTATTTACTGAGGCGTAATTTGATGACTAACCTGGCATTTACCTCAATGATGGGAACACTGTCCAACAATTGCACTCAGAGTGCCCGGTGCACCAGCCACGGCTATCGATCCTGCTGTAGCTCACATTTCTGTCTTGCACGCAGACACGCTACTCATTAAACACAGCCCACACTGAAAAAAACAGCTTAAACAGTGCCTAGCTGGCAACTTGTGTTCATGGATTCATGGGGTCTACGCCACACTGTCATCAGGTCTTACCAACTGAATTCGGGAGTCATTTGACCAGGCCACAGTTTACCAGTCATGCACTGCAGGCGATGTCATGCTGTTAGCAAAGATACTCGTGTCATTCGTATGCTGGCATAGCCCATTAACGTCAAAGGGATACGTTCGTCGTACGTTCCACATTTATGTATGCGGTCATTTTATGCATTGTTGCTTGTCTGTTAGCACTTACAAACACCGCTGCTCTCGGTCGTTAAAAGAAGGCTGTCGGCCACTGCGTTGTCTGTGGCGTGAGATAACGCCTGAAATTTGGAATTCTCGGTACTCTTGACACTGCGGAATATTCTCTAACTATTCCCCAAATGGAATGCCCCTTCCGTCCAGCTGCAACTACCATTCCACAGTCAAAGTTTGTTAACTACCGTAGTGCGGCCTCAGTCACGCCGGAATCCTTTTCGCATGAATCCCCTGAGTACAAATGACAGCTTCTCCAGTGCAGTGTTGTTTTATACCTTGTGTACTCTAAAGTACCGCCATCTGTATATGTATATATCGCTATCTCATGACTACTGTCAATTGTATACATACACCATCTTAAGGCAAAATTTAAAGTATCCAGAATTCTTGGTCGGACGTCAATGTAACTTCGTGCACGTGTACACTATCAGTGGGTAACTAAATAATTATCGTGTCAATTCGTGACAGGTAGAGCTGTCTCTATAGTGCACTAGTGATGCACGGTTTTAGTGCTGTTACGAGGTGTGGTAGGCGTGGCGTGGTGGGAACAGCATCAGCTGCTGAGTGGTCACTAAGAAGGATACAAAGATAGTGCATACTCAAGTGAGGTGTCATTCGAACCTGAAAGAGCTTAAAAGTGGCCTTATTGGAGTCCTCCATTTGTCTGACCAGTCATATACTGTACCGTTCAGCGTCTTTCTTGACCATTGGTTGAAGACTAACAGAAGCGGATTAGGCAGTTACCATTCCATGCATAGGCTGCCATTAACGCCACATCACCAAGTGCTGCCTTTTGAGCGCTGCTGTTGTTAAATGACCGTTTTTTTCTGAAGTGTCCCATAAATTATGTAAAACAACGAGAAAGAGTCAAATCTAATCGGAATAAATTCATCACCACTTGATTAAGAAATGTGAATCACTATCAATGATTGCTAAGGGTTAACTACTTACATTACAGTTTTCAAATAGCATGCACAACTAAACGAGAAACCATTATGGAAGTAAGATGTACTTCATAGAGAACGAGGGAAGCACACGGTAGGATCATAAACTGCAGCGTGTCAGTCCGCTGCCCCCATATCAGCAGAATAGGCACTCGATGACCTCCCCCTCCGCGTCCTGCGAAGGGAATTGTCAGGCATATATTAGAGTCTGCCCAGGATGTGTTTTGAAAGGAGTCCACCCTGACACCACCCGTTCAATGTCGCACAACGCACATTACACCTCCAGGATGTGTGGCAACAACAGACTGTTTAAGCAAGCTATGTGGTCATGTGACAACTGTTGTTTAACGGCTGACGTTCAGAAGGACTGCCATTGTAGAGACACACAGTGGGCAGTCAAAATTCACCAAAAAGAATGGACTTATTATAAAGTTTTATAAGCTGGAATGGAAACAAAGTTTAGAGCCCCTTTGAAGATCATAGGATTCTGACAATTCATCCAAGTACCGAAAAACAACATATCTAGAGAAATTTAAAAACAGATACCAATCGTTCACTTAAATAATTTAGAAGTGGGATAAGGAGTGTGACTGACCTTTCAGAGGTCAGTCCGTACTGGCCCGTCTACAAACGTAGGCAGAGAGAGGGAGTAATTCGGAGGCATTTAGGAGTGCCAAGACTAAACAGCTTCGTAATCTGAAAGACAAGTAAGGGAGGGAGATATGCGTCTAATAAGATAAATTCTTATTTACGTTAATGTATTTTGTCACATTTTAGTATATCATATGGTGTTTTGATTTTTCAGATCAACAAAGTCGAATTATACATTTTCCACACAAAATACAAGAATACGTCCGATGACATCAGAGGCATGCTTACTACTGTCTCACTCAGCGGAAATAATAGTATTCCAAAGGGTTTACAGTTTTACTTGTGAAATGAATTTCAGTTAGTTTCGATTATTATTTCATAAATGAACCAAGAAGTAAACATAGTAAACAGTAATAGATTGCGTAATTAACAATAGAAGTTTTAAGTGTGCCAGATAGTTATTTCAAATGTTTCTAACAAAACAATTTTAACTGTGCATTCAGAACAAGTACTTATCGATTGTAACATCCAAAATAAAGTAACTCCTTTTTATAAATATTAGTTTGAAATATAACACACTTTTATAAAATTATTTGAAAGTTTTCGGAAAAGCAGCTGAGATAATACCGATCTGTTAAAAATTCGAAAAATAATACTGGTATCGACAATTACTGTTGCGGAAAAGTAATGCTAGAGGAGAATGTCCCGTTACATACCTACATGTATAGACATTGGCAACTCTGACCACAATACGTTTACTTGCAAACTCCTGATACCACAGTTAGATCCGCAAAATTTCTTTCCAATTAATACTTACTTTGAAGAAGAATTTGCGTTTATCATTTCCATAACCACTAAATTGACTAAAATAAAGTACCTTTAAATTGCTGGCACGTAATAATTTCATGCGTTTTATTTAAATTAGATGAGGTTAGTACACACCCATCATTGTCCAGCTGAAAATCATCACTGAAATTTTGGAGGGGATTTTGTTTGTTTTTACGTACTTTCTGTGACGCATGTTAACAGGGCATTGAATTATAGTGTGTATGAGGGTATTGAGCATTTTGTTGCAGGTTCGTTAATTTTATTTAAACATCAGATATAATTAATTTTAAAGATTCTGTTAAGAAAATCGAAAGTGAAAATGCACGAGTTAGGAATTTAGCGAGAGTGATCGAAGTTAAGAGAAAACCTTCAGTTAATTTAGAAATAGTAGACAGTGGATCAGACATCGAGGTACAGTAGGAGAATGTGCCACATATAGATTCTGGTGAACCGTGAATTAAAGTATCACAAAGTGAAACAAATGTAGAAAACGAACTATCAGGTCCAGGTTAACGACGTTCAGAAGCTGAATTTAGGAGAGAAGTCGATAAAAAATTTCGTAAGTAGCAGAGACGTCTTAAGCAACAGATCACGAAAGTGCAGCACAGGGTGACGTCACGTGTGAGCCCATATCTCAACAACCATCAGCATTTGATCTGCAGTTTTCTCATCGAACAGATCCAGAAAAATGAGGAAAAGGAAAAATGTTGCACGGCTCAGGAAAATGGAATAACGATTCAAGGAAAGTGCGGAGACATTTAAGAACAATGAGAAAAGGAATGAAGAATGATTAAAGAAAAATGAATGTTCTGTACTTTGCGTCATCTTATCTACTTTCATATCACAATGTGTGCCTGATCGTATACCCCCCTTCATTAACTTTTTTTGTACATCCGTAAACTGATAATCATCCTTTACATATAAAACACTGAAGAGCCAAAAAACTGGCACGCCTGCCTAATATCGTGTAGGGCCCCCCCGCGAGCACTCATAATTGCCGTAACACGTCGTGGCATGGACTCAACTAATGGCTGAAGTAGTGCTGGAGGGAACTGACACCAAAAATCCTGCAGGTCTCTCCATAAATCCGTAAGAGTAGGGGGAAGGGGGGGGGAGGGGGGTGGAGAACTTTTCTGAACAGTAAGTTGCAAGGCATCCCAAATATGCTAAGTAATATTCCTGTCTGGTGGTTTTGGTGGCCAACGGAAGTGTTTAAATACAGAAGAGTGTTCCTGGAGCCACTCTCTAGGAATTCTGAACGTGTGGGGCGTCGCTTGTCCTGGTGGAATCGCCCAAGAATGGATTGATTTAGGTGATCAGACAAGATGCTTATGTACGTGTTAACTGTCAGAGTCGTATCTAGAGGTATCAGGGGTCTAATATCACTCCAAATGCATACGCCTCACACCTTTGCAGAACCTCCAACAGCTTGTAAAGTCCTTGATGACATGATGGGTCCATGGATTCATAAGGTTGTCTCCATACCTGTACACGTCCATCCGCTCTATAAAATTCCGAGCGATACTCTTCCGACCAGGCCGGCCGCGGTGGCCGAGTGGTTCTAGGCGCCTCAGTCCGGAACCGCGCGACCACTACGGTCGCAGGTTCAAATCCTGCCTCCGACATGGATGTGTGTGATGTCCTTAGGTTAAAGTAGTTCCAAGTCTAGGGGACTAATGGCCACATATGTTAAGTCCCATAGTGCTCAGAGCCATTTGAACCATTTTTCTTCCGACAAGGCAACACGTTTAAAGTCATTAACAATCCAGTGTCGGTGTTGTGGGGCCCAGGCAAGGCTTAAAGCTTTGTACCGTGCAGTCCGATAGCCCATATCGATGATGTTTCGTTGAATGGTCCGCATGCTGACACTTGATGGCCCAGCACTGAAATCTGCAAAAGTTTGCGGAAGGGTTGGACTTCCGTCACGTTGATGAATTTTCTTCAGTCGTCTTTGGTCCCGTTCTTGCAGGATCTTTTTTCGGCCGCAACGATGTCGGAGATTTGATCTTTTACCTGATTCCTGATATTGGAGATGCATTCGTGAAATGGTCGTACGGGAAAATCCCCACTTCATCGCTGCCTCGTAGATGCAGTGTCCCATCGCTCGTGCGCCGTCTATAACACCACGTTCCAACTCACTTAAATCTTGATAACCTGCCATTTTAGCAGCAGCAACCGATCTAACAACTACGCCAGACAATAGTTGTTTATATAGCCGTTGCCTATCACAGCACTGTATTCTGTCTGTTTACATATCTCTGTATTATACATATAAGTATAGACATTTGAGGAAGATATAAAATCGTCAGACAAAAAGGCTGATGGTCAGATTACGGATGTAGAAAAAAGCTCACGGAGATCAGGAATAGATTTTGACATGAGAGTTGATAAGGTGACGCAGAGTACAAAAGGGACTACAGCTGTCTTAAGGAAAGCTACTAACACCAACACGGAGAGCATTGATATCAATGCGCAAATCACTGAAACGATGAAATTGTGGAACGAGGTATGAAAACACACAAAAGAATACGTTATATGAAATGATGGATCAAGTCTAAGTACCTTATTAGCCACCGCCTTCTAGCGGTTGTCGACGTGCAGTGGAATCACATAAGTCAGGACTGTAACAGTGGGCATACAACAGGTTACATCGCATCGGGGGAGTACCGAGACATTCAGTTGTATGGGTAATCATTGCCACCCCCGTTGAAAATTAATTGTACGATGTAGACGAACAAGAGTTCAGAATTCATTTCGTGCATAAATATTCCTTGTTTTTGTTGCATGAAACTGCTTACTCCTGAAGCTATGAATTGAGCAGTTCTGAAGGTTTTACCTAGATCGTGGCCATATGTTTCGGAGATTAAATTTGTACAGACATATTACAGAGAAGAGATGGCAACAACAACGAGACTGACCGCAGGAGCCCGTAAGAAACACGAAGAGTACATATGCAATTTCCTTCATGAATATTGGTCAAACCCAAAGCAAGATAGAGTAAAACCGGGAATATTGACGACGGAAAATTACATACAGTCGAGGTAAAAGGACCCAATACAGTATTTCAAAATGTTCAGATCTGTGTGAAATCTTATGGAACTTAACTGCTAAGGTCATCAGTCCCTAAGCTTACACACCACTTAACCTAAATAATCCAAAGGACAAACACACACACCCATGCCTGAGGGAGGACTCTAACCTCCGCCGCGACCAGCCGCACAGTCCAAGACTGCAGCGCCTTAGACCGCGCAGTATTTCAAGGAGAATCAGTTACTGGGCTACCTTATGAAGCAACAGACTAATCCGAATTTGTTTGACGGAACTACTTTGCAAAATCAGAGAGAAATTGTGGTAGCTCGTGGAAACATGCAGAATGTATTTCAAGACCTACTGCTAGAGTTAGGATACAATCGTAGCGTAGAATAGGTGGATCAATGGAAGTTCGTGGACATGACCCAAGACGTAGCTACAGAGATGAGGAGCGAAAGAATGATTCCTGGAACTAATTAGTCACACCCACTTCTGGAGAGAATATTCTTGTGTTAGAACAGCGAAAGCATTGTACATGTATTCTGCGGAGAGGAGAGGGCAATAAGCAATGAGAGTGATAGTTGTGAATATCCCTTCATTAACGTAGATTTCAATTGAACAACAGATCAGAGTGTGTTAGATATATATAGTCAGGTATCATTTTTAGAGAAACGTATTGATGTTTGCGACAGTGTATGAGTGTGGCCAATGTTTAGAACATCAAATGTGAAAAGAAGAGTCTCAGGCAAACATGCTGACGTTAAAGTACAAATGAGGGTAGACTTCACGTGCCAAACGCAGATTTTTATGGTTATACAAGGTTTAACAGCTGAATCAATATTTAGTCTCGACGTTTTGAAAAATTAGAGATGGTTTTGCACCTGGCCCAAAAATTTGTTATCACAACAACTGCAGATACACTAGCGAGTATTTGCTTTGATAGTTACACTCAGCAAAGTAGGGGGCAAGTTTTGTGGCATTATGGGTTGTGGAGACAAATGTGAGACAGAAGTGATCCATGATGAGACAGTGGCAAACCTTTGGCACACTGAACCCGCAGGCACAAGAGCATGATTAAAAAGTGTACGAAGGTCACATGTGTGAGTATTTTCACGTGCACCAGCGACTATCGAGGCCTTTCTACACAGATTTAAAGAGAAAGAGCATCTTAAATTCTCTGTTAAGCCCCATCAACTACTGTTCATCTCCAAGGATTAGGTACAATACGAAATCAAGGCAATGTTGCGAGAAGGCTTGGTATAAGAGGCAGTCAGTTCATACAATAACATATTATGGTATGACACCAAGGAAGATGGACCTGTCAGGATGATAATTGATTCATAACACGTCAAGACGATAATCGAGATGGAGGCCGACAGGTCAGAGACACTAAGAACCGTTACAGCAATTTATGGAGTACGTATTCTCACATCAATCGATTTACGGGCTAGCAATGGACACGCCGCGGTGCACCTACACTGTCCTAAGGGTACAACACTTTTGTTATGAAAGATACTTTCAATTTAAGAAATTATCTTTTGGTATAAATGTTTCATCATCCGCTTTTATTAGTGGACTATGTTGTGTGAGGCCTGAGGGGTTAAAAGACAAAGTTTCACTGTATGTTTATGACATACTGATGGCAGGAAATGCTTCAGTATAGGACAGGGGTTTCCAAACTTTTTTGGTCCGCGGGCCACATTGACTCCTCCACGATGTCCTATGTGCCCTGATCTACTTAGTGGGATTAAAGCACCCTAGCACTCCATGATCACCGTAATGTAAGCCTAAAGGAAAGATGAAATTGCAAAAATCTAAGGTTGTGGGAATAGCTAGCACTGAAACGAACTACGATTTTTATTTAATTACATAATTTTGATTGGTGGAGGTACCTGACCGAAATTCTGGTGTATTTTATTCTGGCGAATTTCGCCGACAAAAAAGTGTGTCACTGTACATTCTTCACGAAATCGTCCTGAAAAGTTAACGAAATCTCAAAATCATTGTAAGCAGCACTATTACTGCAAGACGTAACAGAGGTAGAATATGTGAAGCGGCGCAACAATAAGTTTAGTTATGTAGTCTTGTAGCGAGTAGCAGAGCCAGAGCATTATATTTGATAGTTCTGTTGCGTGATTGCGTATTTGTTGCCAGTGTCTCACGAGATTTTTAGTGTTCTATGCGCTGTACTAGTAGGTGAGATGAAGTGTTGGACAATTCAAAGTTTGAATTCAAAGACACAAGGAAAATCAGAAAATCGAAATACGTAAAGCGCGACTTTAGTATTTTTTCAATGTATTTTTAATGGAACTACAGTATAATTGTGAGTAATTGATTTAGTAATTAAAGTACCTTAAAATAAATTCATTGATTTTTTTAGGCAGACTACTCCCTAGTTTTATAGGATTAAATAGCACAATTTTATTTTCGGGCTACAATTTTATGTGAAGTTCTGTACAAATATGGGACAGAAACTAAAGGTTGATGGTGAATGTAGAAATTTTAAAGAGCAGTGGGGATGTCCATATTTCGTGGTGGAGTCAAGCAACAAACCAATGTGTATTATTTGCAATAAAGCAATATCAGTCTTCAAAGAATACAATATGGTACGTCATTATGAGCCTAAGCAGTCTCAGAATTACCCCAAGTTTACAGGATGCCAACGATTAGAAATGTTGGAGTCTCGAACTCCAGCTAAAAACCCAGCAGTCGCTGCTTAAGGAAGTAAATGCAGCAACTCGTGCTAGTTTTCGTGTGGCTCATTTGGTAGCGAAACAGCGTAAGCCATTTACCGACGGTGAATTGATTAAGAACTACATTATTGATACAGCAGAAGAAATGTGTCCAGAAAAAGTTAATTTATTTAAAAACATAAGTTTGTCGGCAAACGCTGTGGCTCGAAGAATAGATGGTATTGCACAAAATATATCTGCACAACTGCGTGACTAAAATCAAGACTTAAGAGTGGTTCTCTTTGGCCGTGGATGAGTCAACAGATGTATCAGATACTGCTCAAGTACTACTTTTTATTCGAGGGATTGACAAAAATTATAAAGTGTATGAAGAGCTCCTTGATTCACGGGGCGACCATTGGCAAAGATATGTAAAGGAGTTGAAAGGGCAGTTCAGAAAAAAAAATATTCAGTGGAAGAGATTAAAATGTATTACAACTGATGGTGGCTAAAACGTGTGTGGGAAAAATAAAAGTGTTGTCGCTCTCCTTTCTAAGGCCGTAGAAAGGACGGTGGCTGAAAACCGTTAGTAGTGCATTGTATTATTCACCAACAGTCTTTGTGTGGTAAACATTTTGATATGTCAGAAGTTTTAAAGCTAGTTATTTCAGTTGTTAATTATATCAGATCCCATGCACTCAGTCATCGTCAGTTCCGCGAGCTTCTTGACGATATTGAGGAAAGCGACTTGCCATATTATACTGCAGTGCGCTGGCTTAGCTGCGGTAAAGTTCTGACCCGTTTTTTTGAACTCCGAAAAGTAATTGAAATTTTTTTGAACGAAAGGAATCGCCCTATAGCTGAGTTACGGAGCGGTGAGTGGTTATGGAAGCTAGCATTTTATACAGACTTAACTAAGCATATTAATGATCTTAATTTAAAATTGCAAGGTGAAAACCAGCTTCTGCCTGATTTATACAATCATGTTAAGTCCTTTCGACAAAAGATTGCATTGTTTTAATCTCATTTGAACAACATTCACACATTTTAATACATGCCAAACATTCAGTCCGCAAACAGATTCCGCTTCCTCTAACTTTCGCAATTGAAGCTTTGGGCGCTTTAAAAATTGATTTTGAATCATGTTTTTCAGATATCGATGCAAATTCAAACGATATCAATGTATTTCAAAATCCCTTTGACGTCAATATAGAAGCGTTACACGTAGAAACTTGTTTGAAATTATTGATTTGCAATGTAGGGAAATTTTTAAAGAAAAACATTCAAAGTCAACAGTACTGGAATTTTATAAATGTCTTCCATCCACACAGTTTCCAAATTTACATAAATTTGCCCGTGGCTTTTTTTTCCGCTTTCCACACTACTTTTCTGTATGAAAAAAACTCTAAAATGGAACATACAACAAGTATTTACAAATCAAAATTAAGTGATGAGCATTTGAAGTAGCTGATTATCTCTACCAGTAAACTTTATCCTCAAATGGAGGTAATTTTGAAAGAGAAGTTACAGCTACATAAAAGTCACTAATTATCACTGAGATGTTGAAATTCTTTACGTGAATACTCTAACACTGAGTTTTCAAGATATAAATTAATTACAGTTATTTTTATACATCAGTTACAACTAAAATATCCAATCTCATTATGGTTCAAATGGCTCTGTGCACTATGGGACTTAACATCTATTGTCATCAGTCCCCTAGAACTTAGAACTACTTAAACCTAACTAAGCTAAGGACAGCACACATCACCCAGTCATCACGAGGCAGAGAAAATCCCTGACCCCGCCGGGAATCGATCCCGGGAACCCGGGCGTGGGAAGCGAGAACGCTACCGTACGACCACGAGCTGCGGACAATATTATATACACCAGGTATTGTATTTTCTTTAAATCGCCTTTAAATAAAAATATTTTAAACGATTTACTTGTTATGTGTATTTTACAACGTAATCAAAAGAAACTAAACCTCGCTTAAGAAGCATCTTCCATAATGATTGATTACTAATGCCAGTAGCCGAAGTGGCGTCCATTTGAAACACTTGCACTAAACTCGTGAGTAGAATAGAATGCAAAGATTTTTTTACTTAAAATGTTTTCGCCAAACTAGTCTGTTAACCTTCTTTTTCACTATCGCACAGAGAATAGTCTGTCTGTTTATTGTGGATAGCCACATATTTAACCAAAACCTTATGCTCTGTTAAAATAGAGTTCCAACAATGTCGCGGTGTACTGATCGCGATAGGTCTGGAAACTCAGTTGTTGGCAATATAGGTACCACCTCAAATATATGGCGGGACGGATACCGGGGTGTCCGGCCAGCTAACGCGGGCGGGATTGCCGCCCTCGCAGGCCGCTTTCGGCCCACGGGCCGTAATTTGGAGACCCCTGCTGTAGGACAACGAGATCCTACACCAACTACTAGCAGCTTTCAAGAAACAAGGCGTCACAACTAAAAAAATCAGAGATTGACCACAAAGATATAGGTACTTAGGACATGTGATGTCTGCATATGGAATCTGGTCAGACCCAAGAGATTAAAGAGGCCACTGGCAAGTACTCAGTACAAAGAAGTGCCAGTTCTTGCATCTTAGGGTAAACTAATTTCTACAGGCGGTTTGCAAACGATTGTCACATGCAAATTTTTGTCTTTTGACAGGCAAAAATGTAACATGGAAATGTAGCTAGACAGAACAACGCGAATCTGAAGAACCATAAGAAGCACTAATTAGATGGCCAGTTTTGTTTTACCCAGACCTAAGGAAGTAAATCTGCATGTGCACCAGAGGAAGCAACATATGAACGATTTTTTTGTACAGTGCATACTAACATCGGCAGAGAGTAGGGCAGGGACCCTTTATTGGAAGAAGTTAAGGAGAAGCACCTGTGATCTAGAACTAACGTCTTCGATTAGGAATCACAACGTCCTCAGTGTAAAGTTCGAATCCCACCACTGCTTAAATTATCAAACAATCATCACCAATGGTGACTGAAAACTTCCAGCCTAAAAAGTCACCCTCATTCTGTCAACGGCCTTGTGAAAGAGGGTGGAAGACCGCACGGAACTTCTCTTTCACGTGGGATGGGAAACTGCCCTAAAAGATGGAAAACCAGCAATTATCAACGCCATGGAAATGCAGAATGCCGTGGCAACCAGTGCATTAAAGACAAATAATGTGTATCCCCAGAACATGTGGCCTGTAGTCGGAAAGCGTCATGATGATCCCTCAGTTGGCGAAAGATTCCAGACTAGTTCCCCATTCTTATCTTAGGGAGGGGACAACCATAGGTGGAGGCATAAGCGGCCAAAGACAGTACTAGCTAGAGCATAACCACTTATGGCAAGCAAACATACACCAACAAGCGACAAACGTCGCAAGTCCCTGCATATCAGCAATGTTGGCTGTATATACCAGCTGCTATAAAAGCCCACCAACAGGTTACAGCAGGGAAATCGACAAGCTCGCCCACTGAGGCACAAACAAATCGCCAACATCACCCTACACTGTGCATCTGATATGACCTATTCCGCACAAAACGATGATGAACCTAACTGTTACAGGTTGCTGACGCTGACCAAGAGATCAACACCGGCACCCAGCCGAATGAATAGGTATGCTCGAAGTTCTATGACTCCATAGATACTGAGGTAGCGAATAGCTCAGTAACATGGAGAGGAATGGGCATCCCAATATAGGGCAGTCACAGTAATCAGAAAGAACGACACAGGTACAAGGGAGGTAGCAGCGAAAAACGGATGGATAACAGAAGAAATACTTCAGTTCATCGACGAAAGAAGGAAACACAAAAATGTTGGGGAAATATAGGAATGCATAAGTACAAGACACCTAGGAACGAATAAATTGGAAATGCAGGGAATCTAAGGCGAAACGTATTTTTTTTTTCAATGTATTTTTAATGAAAAATGTGAAGAAATCGAAAAATAAATTTTCGGAAGGATTGACTCATCACATAGAAAGTCAGAAGGACCTTCTGTGAAATTAAAAGCAAGGGCGGTAACATTTAGAGTACAATGGGAATTCCATTGTTTCAGTACTACAATTAGAATTTACGGGAGAGCTTTGGACGGCTTAAGAACAAATAAGGTGGAAGGGAAAGAAACAGTCCATCGAAATATCTAAAAGCATTGCGGGAAGTAACAACAAAACGATTATTCACGTTGGTGTGTAGAATATAGAAGACTGTTGATACACCATCAAACGCTCTGAAAAACTTCGTACACACAATTTCGAACATAACAGCAACTACTAAGTCAAAGGACTATCGAGAAATCAGCTTAAAAGCTTATGCACCCAAATTACTGACAAGAATAATATACAGACAAATGGTAAAGAAGACTGAGGATCTGTTAATAACGATTAGTTTGCCTTTCGGAATGGTAAAGGTACCAGAGAGGGGGGTTCTGAATTAGCGGTTGACTACGGAAGCAAGGCTGAAGAAAAATCGACACGTTAAAAAGATTCGTCGATGTTGAAAAAGCCTTCGGCAATGTAAAACGGTGCAAGATGTCCGAAATTCTGAAAAGAATAGGGGTAAACTGTAGGGAAAGATGGGTAATGTACAATATATACAAAAACCAAGAGGGAACAGTAAGGGTCGAAGACCAAGAATGAAGCGCTCGGTTTAAAATGTATGTAAGATAGCGATCCCCCCCATGAACCATGGACCTTGCCGTTGGTGGGGAGGCTTGCGTGCCTCAGCGATACAGATGGCCGTACCGTAGGTGCAACCACAACGGAGGGGTATCTGTTGAGAGGCCAGACAAACGTGTGGTTCCTGAAGAGGGGCAGCAGCCTTTTCAGTAGTTGCAGGGGCAACAGTCTGGATGATTGACTGATCTGGCCTTGCAACATTAACCAAAACGGCCTTGCTGTGCTGGTACTGCGAACGGCTGAAAGCAAGGGGAAACTACAGCCGTAATTTTTCCCGAGGACATGCAGCTTTACTGTATGATTAAATGATGGTGGCATCCTCTTGGGTAAAATATTCCGGAGGTAAAATAGTCCCCCATTCGGATCTCCGGGCGGGGACTACTCAGGAGGATGTCGTTATCAGGAGAAAGAAAACTGGCGTTCTACGGATCGGAGCGTGGAATGTCAGATCCCTTAATCGGGCAGGTAGGTTAGAAAATTTAAAAAGGGAAATGGATAGGTTAAAGTTAGATATAGTGGGAATTAGTGAAGTTCGGTGGCAGGAGGAACAAGACTTCTGGTCAGGTGACTACAGGGTTATAAACACAAAATCAAATAGGGGTAATGCAGGAGTAGGTTTAATAATGAATAGGAAAATAGGAATGCGGGTAAGCTACTACAAACAGCATAGTGAACGCATTATTGTGGCCAAGATAGATACGAAGCCCACACCTACTACAGTAGTACAAGTTTATATGCCAACTAGCTCTGCAGATGACGAAGAAATTGAAGAAATGTATGATCAAATAAAAGAAATTATTCAGATAGTGAAGGGTGACGAAAATCTAATAGTCATGGGTGACTGGAATTCGAGTGTAGGAAAAGGGAGAGAAGGAAACATAGTAGGTGAATATGGATTGGGGCTAAGAAATGAAAGAGGAAGCCGCCTAGTAGAATTTTGCACAGAGCACAACTTAATCATAGCTAACACTTGGTTTAAGAATCATGAAAGAAGGTTGTATACATGGAAGAACCCTGGAGATACTAAAAGGTATCAGATAGATTATATAATGGTAAGACAGAGATTTAGGAACCAGGTTTTAAGTTGTAAGACATTTCCAGGGGCAGATGTGGACTCTGACCACAATCTATTGGTTATGACCTGTAGATTAAAACTGAAGAAACTGCAAAAATGTGAGAAATTAAGGAGATGGGACCTGGATAAACTGAAAGAACCAGAGGTTGTACAGAGTTTCAGAGAGAGCATAAGGGAACAATTGACAGGAATAGGGGAAAGAAATACAGTAGAAGAAGAATGGGTAGCTCTGAGGGATGTAGTAGTGAAGGCAGCAGAGGATAAAGTAGGTACAAAGACGAGGGCTGCTAGAAATCCTTGGGTAACAGAAGAAATATTGAATTTAATTGATGAAAGGAGAAAATATAAAAATGCAGTAAATGAAGCAGGCAAAAAGGAATACAAACGTCTCAAAAATGAGATCGATAGGAAATGCAAAATGGCTAAACAGGGATGGCTAGAGGACAAATGTAAGGATGTAGAAGCTTATCTCACTAGGGGTAAGATAGATACAGCCTACAGGAAAATTAAAGAGACCTTTGGAGAGAAGAGAACCACGTGTATGAATATCAAGAGCTCAGATGGCAGCCCAGTTCTAAGCAAAGAAGGGAAGGCAGAAAGGTGGAAGGAGTATATAGAAGGTTTATACAAGGGCGATGTACTTGAGGACAATATTATGGAAATAGAAGAGGATGTAGATGAAGACGAAATGGGAGATACGATACTGCGTGAAGAGTTTGACAGAGCACTGAAAGACCTGAGTCGAAACAAGGCCCCTGGAGTAGACAACATTCCATTAGAACTACTGACGGCCTTGGGAGAGCCAGTCATGACAAAACTCTACCAGCTGGTGAGCAAGATGTATCAGACAGGCGAAATACCCTCAGACTTCAAGAAGAATATAATAATTCCAATCCCAAAGAAAGCGGGTGCTGACAGATGTGAAAATTACCGAACTATCAGTTTAATAAGCCACGGCTGCAAAATACTAACGCGAATTCTTTACAGACGAATGGAAAAACTGGTAGATGCAGACCTCGGGGAGGATCAGTTTGGATTCCGTCGAAATGTTGGAACACGTGAGGCAATACTGACCTTACGACTTATCTTAGAAGAAAGATTAAGAAAAGGCAAACCTACGTTTCTAGCATTTGTAGACTTAGAGAAAGCTTTTGACAATGTAGACTGGAATACTCTTTTTCAAATTCTAAAGGTGGCAGGGGTAAAATACAGGGAGCGAAAGGCTATTTATAATTTGTACAGAAACCAGATGGCAGTAATAAGAGTCGAGGGGCATGAAAGGGAAGCAGTGGTTGGGAAAGGAGTGAGACAGGGTTGTAGCCTCTCCCCGATGTTATTCAATCTGTATATTGAGCAAGCAGTAAAGGAAACAAAAGAAAAATCTGGAGTAGGTATTAAAATTCATGGAGCCGAAGTAAAAACTTTGAGGTTCGCCGATGACATTGTAATTCTGTCAGAGACGGCAAAGGACTTGGAAGAGCAGTTGAACGGAATGGACAGTGTCTTGAAAGGAGGATATAAGATGAACATTAACAAAAGCAAAACGAGGATAATGGAATGTAGTCAAATTAAATCGGGTGATGCTGAAGGAATTAGATTAGGAAATGAGACACTTAAAGTAGTAAAGGAGTTTTGCTATTTAGGAAGTAAAATAACTGATGATGGTCGAAGTAGAGAGGATATAAAATGTAGACTGGCAATGGCAAGGAAAGCGTTTCTGAAGAAGAGAAATTTGTTAACATCGACTATAGATTTATGTATCAGGAAGTCGTTTCTGAAAGTATTTGTTTGGAGTGTAGCCATGTATGGAAGTGAAACATGGACGATAACTAGTTTGGACAAGAAGAGAATAGAAGCTTTCGAAATGTGGTGCTACAGAAGAATACTGAAGATAAGGTGGATAGATCACGTAACTAATGAGGAGGTACTGAATAGGATTGGGGAGAAGAGAAGTTTGTGGCACAACTTGACTAGAAGAAGGGATCGGTTGGTAGGACATGTTTTGAGGCATCAAGGGATCACAAATTTAGCATTGGAGGGCAGCGTGGAGGGTAAAAATCGTAGAGGGAGACCGAGAGATGAGTACACTAAGCAGATTCAGAAGGATGTAGGTTGCAGTAGGTACTGGGAGATGAAGCAGCTTGCACAGGATAGAGTAGCATGGAGAGCTGCATCAAACCAGTCTCAGGACTGAAGACAACAACAACAACAAGATAGCGATGTAGTCTTTCGCCCCTGCTGTTCAATTTGTACATCGAAAAATCAATTTAAGAGTGAGATTAGAGTTTTGGATGAAAGGATATCAATGGTAAGACCTGCTGATGACATTGCTATCCTCAGTGAAAGTAAAGATTTACACGATGCCTTGAACCGGATGAACAGTCTAATGAGTACTGGATATGGATGAAGTTGAGGAATTCTGCTACTTCGTAAACGAAATAACACGGAGCAAGAATGGTAGAAAAAGCAGATCAGTACTGGAAAAGGGCATTCCTGCCGATGAGAAGTCTATTAGTATCAAAGATAGGCCTTACTTTGAGGAATAAATTTCTGAGAATGTACGTTTGCATCGCAGAAATGGATGGTAGTAAAACATGGGCTGTGGAAATAATGAAACAGAGAAGAATCAAAATATTTGTGATGTGGTGTTGCTGAAGAATGCTCAAAATTAGGTGGATTGATAAGGATGGAATGAGGAGGTTCTTCACAGAATCGGAGTCGAACGGAGTATATGGCAAACGTTTACAAGAAGGAACAGGATAATATGACAGCTATTAGTACATTAGAGAATAACCTCTTTGGTACTAGAGAGACTTGTAGAAAGTAAAAACTGTAGTGGAAGAAGAGATTGGAATACATTCAGTAAATAATTGAGGACGTAGGTTGGAACTGATACTCAGATGAGAAGGTTAGCATAGGACATGAATTCGTGGTTGGCCATACCAAACCAGTCCATATATATATATATATATATATATATATATATATATATATATATAAGAGAGAGAGAGAGAGAGAGAGAGAGAGAGAGAGAGAGAGAGAGAGAGAGAGAGAGAGAGGGTGGGGGCAGGAGAGATATTGGAAGACAGGGCCACTGCGAACATTAGATAATATTATTTGAGTAGGAATGTCGTTTTGTTTAGACGTACTAACGCAGGTGACAGTTCTTCATCCCAGAGGAATTAATAAAAAAGAGCTAATTTGCTATATGCTCCTCAGACACATTGTTTTGAACCTCACAAGTGTTACACCAAGTTGCGAGAGTCAGTACACTTTAATAATATGGACCAGATGATTAGGAAGATACTGAGTAAACATCATATTAGAAGGCTAAACCTACAATTCTCATGTGTCAGGCTCACATTTTCGAATCGCACCAAAAGGACTCAAGTAAAAGGAATTGCGGTCACTGAATTGTCTAGGGCAATACCGTTCATGCATAAAGTGTATCAGTTTATTCTAGTGGCTACTGAAGTTACCTTCAAATTCGTAATGTTAGCACATTTGATGAACGTTTCCAGTAGATCAGTAACGAGAAGTTTCAACAACTATACTTTTTCCACGTTTGGAAACGCGGGGAAGATTCTGTCAAACTACAGGCTACAATTTAGATCAAAGTATTGGAAGGACTTTATGAAGAGAACGAAGATAAAGCAGTTTCTGTATCATTATACCACGCAGCATCGTGCCCCGCAGTGAGGATAATGAGAGAGATTGTTAAATTTTTCACTTGTGCTGTCACAATCAGCAACGATCATGGGAAATGTATCTCGCAGATTTTCAACATGCGATCTAGGACTTGCCACGCGAGGTTTCTGGAATAGAAACAAGATTAGTTCTGACAATAACTACCTGGGGATCGAATAAGGGAAATTGTACACTATTCACATGCCAGATGTAAACGCTTCAAAGAAATTGTGAAGTTACCACTGGAGAGGATAAGCGCAGAAGCTGAGAAAAGGAAGGAAAATCAGAAAGTACCGATGAGAAAGATGAAGTTTATTGTGGGCGATCTCATCTAAGAAGAGCAGATATCTAATTAGCAAATTCTTTTACGTATTTAGTGGAACTTACTGCATGCAGAAAATTGTTCATCACCATGTCGTAAAATTAGAAACTCTACGAAGCCGCAAATCAATTAGAAACGCCACTTTTCGCATGTGATGATGTTTAGGGAATGAGACGTTTTGTAGGAATGAGCAGAGGCACGAAATTCTGTCTCACGTCATTTGTAAGGAGATGTATTCATAGCACGAAGTAATTCCATGTAATGGTGAAACTGTCATGAAGTCTTTAAGAAAATTTTAAAATGGAAGTCCAACTGTCATCAGGAGAAGTCACGGGAGAGCAGTAAGGTAATTATGGGTCCACAATCAAAGAGGGAGACCATGAACCATTATAAATGTAAAAAGGTAATTAACGACAAAGTAAAAGGGAAGATGAGGTAATGAACCCAAGAAAAAATAATATTTACAGTAAGAAAACTGTGTTGTAACTTCGTGGTACAAGTCAAGAACCACATTATGCTTGGACTTATGTTTCAAACTATCGCCACAATTTAGAGAACCCACAGCATAAGTTATAAAATGAATTAACAAGATGTAAGATGGTGGATGAACGCGTAATCTAACTTAGCGGGTGAGAATAAAAGATGAAAATAAAAGATGTGTGGTAGTAAAATATGTAGGCTGCCTACAGTGGATTTGGGTTACGTGTGAGACGTCTACTAAGTACCGGTAAAGCTCTCACATGTAATCAGTAGTGCTGAAAATCAGTAACCAACTACAAGAACCTCATCTGAGCTCGAAATGAAAACAAATTTGCGAGTGAAGAATTAATGAAACTGACGTTAAGTAAACGAAAATTTTAAGTGAGAGAATCCTAATTATGGCTTAACTGTCATGATGTAAATTAAGTGTAAACAATGAAGGTCTAATTAAGAGATAAGTAAGCTAATGTATATAATCAAGTTGCATGAACCAGTACAGTTGAAATGTTGAGTACGGTAATGAGTCACAATGAATATGGAAATCAATAGAGGGTGCTCATTTCTAACGCTACTAAAATGTAAACGAAGTGAATATGGTTATTTGAAATGTTCGTGAAAGGGAGAATGATAGGAGCAGAAATATGTCTGTTTTATAGAATTGTAGTATTAATGTACGCGCCGTAGAACTGTTTGAGGTCACGCCGGTCACAATTTGCAGGAAGGCATGAGAGACTGCGTACGGAATGAGATGCAGAGGCTACGGGGAAGGAGTAAAAGACTCCTTATTACCTGGTCGTTTTAGCCTGACGCACTCCCGGCTGCATGAGAAACCAGTACAGTACTTTCCTGAGCTCTGACATGTGTCGTTACGTTGGTCGCTGTTTGCTAACCCAGACCAGCTATCGCCAGGACTATACTGCCGCTATGTGCTCACTGCTGACTGGGCTACCAGGTCAGGAGACCACCATGGCCCCGCCTATCCAAAGTCATAGAATACAGATTGCATCTCCAGCATGTGCAGGAACAACAGAGACTGCTATTAGCCATCTGTGAGGTCTCGGGACGCATGCGTTTAATGACAGACTCCTTGTGCAGGGAAACAGCGGACAGTCAGAACACACCGAAAAACACGGTCTGTTATGATAACATCTCTGAATGTGGAATGGGTAGAGAAAGCTTAGTGCCTCTGAGGATCGTGGGATGCTGAAATCTTGCCCAGGTGCCGAAAAACGAGATACTTAAAGAAATAGCCTATAAAAACGGCTACCATTGGTTCACATGAATAATTTAGAAGTTGGAATAAGGAGTGCGACTGTGCTTACAAAGGTCCTTTCATATTGGCCAGCGCACAAATTTAGGCAAAGAGAGTGATTAATTCCGAGACATTTTGGAGTGCCACGACTAACGAGGTTTGCAACTTGAAAGACGCGTAATGGAGTGATGCCGGCGTCTTCTAAGATAACCTTTCACTTGTCGGGTCTCGCAAGATTTATTATTCAACCAAGTGGAGGAGCTTTGTAGAATGTTGCTTCTTCCCAAGGTGACATCTTGATGGCGAGAGTTTCTTCTAGACGACTTCTCCAGGCTCGTCTAGGACGAGAGGCTTTCATCCAGCTGAGCTGAACTTAGACACAAACAGTGAGGTGTTGTTGCTACAAAGCCAATGACTTACCTTGCGATCACGTCAGCCACCTCGTGCAGATTGGAAGTATGGTGAGAGCCATTCACGGCAGCGAAACAATCTGTAGGGAAAGAGAAATCGTTGCTAATGATATACAGTAATTTCAATGTTTATTCTGGAAAATTGTTCGCTGTTAGAGGATCAACAAGCATTCAACTCTGGCAATAGATGCAAACGCATATAGCTCTGTAGTATTTCACGAATCCAGTAAATGTGAATGTTTTGTCCAGATAAGTGTTCACTTGAATTACATTGCAGGTCGCTTGTCCACACTGCCAAGGCTTTAAACTACTCATTGAGACGTTTAGTCCACTTGTTTATTGTGAATTTAAATATGTATATGTGTAATACTCTGAGTTCATGGAGATTCTTGTCTAATTTTGTAATCAGATTGGATGGGTGATGATTTACTTTCGACAGATATGCAGGGCGAAGTTAAGATATTTAATTAAAGATTCCATCCAGTGTATTCCATATATACTTTCACGATAGGGCGTAAGCTGACACCGTGCCCGGAAACTTGGATTACAGATAAATGCAATCGTATTATGTTCAACGATCAATGACGGTTCTACACTTCTCGGCGATCTGTGACGAGAACTCATTCTTCCAATCTTTGGATGGGCACAGCAGCGTAAGCCCTGCCGTCATGGTGTCGTGAGTCGTCAGGTACGACTTCAGGTTACTGCTGGTACTGGTTGAGGGAACTAATGGCACAACAGGACTTCCCAGACATCCTCTACTATCACACGTGTGAGTGTGTCCTGACGTCATTTTCCAACACGACAATGCTCGTCCACGCATGATATTTGTCTCTAAATACCTGCGTGAAGCTGTGAGATAATCGCGAGGCCAGTTTCTCTCAGTAGAGGACATCATGGCATTATGACACCCTTTCCAACTGAATCAGTGCTTGAATCTAAGCCACAGGGAATGATTTACTTATAGGTGGCATCAAACTGCCAAATTTTTTGTAAACTTGACTGTTGTGTAATCGCTAAAGCAACATCACACACTCTCTCCCAGACTGAAGTTTAATTTGGTTTCCTGCTCCCATTAGGAGTGCTTGAGTCTTATCAGATGCTATACGTTTCACCCCAGCTTAGCTCTGCTACACCAAGCTAGGTAAGAACGCCGTATGTGATCAAAAGTATCCAAACACTCCTAACTATGCTGAATTAACACTCCTAACTACGCTGAATTAACCACTAGGTGTCACTTGAAGCCGACCCATTAGTGGAAAAGAAAGCGGGGAGTGCTTTGTTGTCAGTAGACAAGCAGAAACGGCAAATAGGGTCGATCAGGGGAGCTCAGTGACTTGGAACGTATACTGACCGATAGGAACCACGAGCACTGCGGGGGGAGGGCGGGGGGCGTATTGTGAAAATGCATATCAGTGAACAGAACCAGACATGAGATCCACTGTACCACGAGCCTGGTCGAGCTAGCACAATGACTATACGTAGTGAAAATGACGGGGTACGATGCTCGAGTATCTCCTCAGCAGCTAGTATCTCCTCAGCAGCCAGTTCTAACAGACTTATGAGGAAACGTAAAGAGCGACGCCACTGGTCAGTAGATGACTGGAACCAAGTGATTTGTAGTGATGCGATGGATGTGTTCGACTTCGGCAAATGCCTCGAGAACCTCAGCCTACCCTCGCATATCAGTGAATAGTGAGGTAAGGAGAAGGTGGTGTTAGGGTACGGAGGTGTTTTTCGTGGTTAGTGTGTAGTTCTGGTTGTTGTGCATAAGAAAACGCTACATGCGTATGGGTCCGAACGCATATTACAGCATTGTGTATTGCATACAGTAGAAGAGCAGCTCGGAACGATGGTTGTATCAGAATGATCTGCACTCTGTCATAAGGCGTCTTTTGTGGGGCAATGGTTTGTGGACAGTAACATTCCTGTAATGCACTGCCCTGTCTACAATTCCAACCAGAACCCAAAGGCTTAACGGCTCTGGGATGAGCTACAATTCTGACTTCCCTCCAGACCACAGCGTCCACCTTTTCTGTTTTTAGTCCTTGTGGAAGAATGGGCTCCATTCCTGCACAGACGTTCAGACACTTAGTTGAAAGTGTCTGCAATAGAGGTCAAGCCGTCGTAAAGGCGAAGGTTACACATTAATGCCCACTAATATGTATAGGGATACTTTTCATCGGATAGTCAGATAGTAGAAGGCTTAGTACCGAGAGTCCTTTATGAAGATGGTAAGAGTCCTCCACCACTCCTAGTTGTGAAAGTAGTGCTGTGGAAGTCGTGATATGTAAGCATAACCCTGGAGTGCTTGAGGAAATTCCAACGAAATTAAGTGCACAGAATACCTATAGTGTTACAAGCAGTTGGTGGGAACAATAATGTCTTTCTTGCCTTATCAAAGTGAGATCAAAATTTTATAAATGTACATATGTATGTAATTATGTTACCTTTATGCCAAAATATTCACAGAATTTTCTTTTATTTTCTGTTCATGTGGCAGCGATGTTATAGCCAATGGCAGTCACTGCGAGAACTCAGGATCTACATCTAAATCTACATTTATACTCCGCAAGCCACCCAACGGTGCGTGGCAGAGGGCACTTTACGTGCCCCTGTCATTACCTCCCTTTTCTGTTCCAGTCGCGTATGTTTCGTGGGAAGAACGACTGTCTGAAAGCCTCCGTGCGCGCTCGAATCTCTAATTTTACATTCGTGATATCCTCTGGAGGTATAAGTAGGGGGAAGTAATATATTCGATTCCTCATCCAGAAATGCACCCTCTCGAAACCTGGCGAGCAAGCTACACCGCGATGCAGAGCGATCGTGTTGTCAAGAGTGTCGTTGCACTATACAGGGTGTAACAGTCCAGATATTTCTACTGGTGATTGAGGACAGTGTATTCAACAACATTACCTGAGTATTTACATCTTTTTGAGACTAATCATTACTGCTGTTTCAAGTCTTATGTTTTTAGATTGACTACTAGCTCCACGTGCGCATGGCAACAACAAACCCATTGGCGCTTATCTTCCTTCCCCTGGACAATAGGTCAGGTGTTGAATTGTGTACTCAGACACAAAACGGTTAGTCCATACTGACAGGCGTTGTCTCCTTGGTGCAGTACGATAGTGCACAGTACGGTAGTGCAGGAAACATCAGCTCGTAAAGCTTGTTATGTGTTTGTGAGAGGAGTGTTCGACGCAGAAAAAATACAACTAGTACCCCGCTGTGCGTACTTATTACGGTAACACATAAAAGCATCTGCAGTTATATCCTGTATTGAAATACTTAAATTGAGTAAAAGAAAATTTGCAATTGAGCTGTAATTAACGTACCATAAAACTTCAGTGAGTCCTTAAAGTTGGCTGACGGGGGATGTTGTCCGTTAATAGGAATGTTATTTGTGTTCTTCCCAGTCAGTGAATCTCAATTCCTAAAACTATGGTACATGAAAATTTCATACCAATAAACCATAGCAGGACCGAGTGTTTTTGTTTCAAGCGAATTTTTAATTTACATCCCTGAGTATGAAGTTACTTAATTCTTTTGGAGAAAAAGAAGTAATAAAACTGTAATTGCGCAATTTAGAGAAATCAACCTAAACCTACATTACATTGATGACTGATAGTTACGCACCTTTGTTCTATAAGTGCGGATACTAAAACTAACAATACCATATTTTCTACATCAAACCGTTTCGAGAATATGTAATTAATAAGAAAAATTACTGAAAATAAAAAAGCGACAGTGTTTCTCTGATTTGCTTTGTGTCTGCCACAAATCAAAAACTATATGGTGGCACAGGTGTTTGAACCATACTTCTCCAGAATTTTAGTCTTGCGAGCCCAAAGTTGATTTATCTCGCTGATTAGTTTCGCTGGGGCCATTTTTACGTCACAATTTTCACAATTGTCAGTTACAAGTCATCCAAAAATACTTATCAGCTTTCAAACAGTTCTTGATAAAATAAAATAAAAGATTAAAAAATTGTAGAATTCACAGTGTCTGCCACTATTTATTTTATTTGAGCAGATAATTTGCCTTGGCTTTCTTACTCCTCTATAAAAGGAAAATAAAAAAGGAAAGTATTTCATTATTTATGAAATGCGAACAAAGTAAGCTTATTACCTCATAAGGCAGCGACACACAGCATGTGTAGTTGTTTACTGACATGATTAACAATGTTTCTGATACCCATGTAAAGTGCAAAAGGAAAAATTTTTCCTGATAATGGGGCTGCTGAGAATTTTTAAGTTAATATTTACTGCAATTAATGAAATGTAAGAAAGCGTAGTGTAAATTGTGGTCATATAACAACATATAACAGTTATATGTAATAAAGGCTTCTGACTACGCTTTCTGCCATTTAATTATTTGACGCAATTTTTGCTTATTAAAGACCTCTCACCATTGTTCGACCAGGGCCACTAGCGCCAAGATTTGTAGCTTTTTTCCCGTTATTTAAGTATCACGTATATTTTAAATTAATCCAGTCAACCACCATCTATCCTTTGCGTTGCTACTTTTATAACTCTTTGTGCTTTATAAGCTGACATCCTTCAGCGGTTGCGCCTAGTAGGTTCATAAATGAAAAATTCTGAGAGACTTATGGTTATTTTATTTTTATTTTTAATATCAAATGCTTCTATACAGTAACAATTTACCGCAAGAACTAACCATACTATAGGAATCGGCGAAAACTTTCTGTCTTATTGATAACAACTTGAAAAGCATAGGCTAGCTTGTGAAGCGAGTTTGATAATTACAAGTTGAGGCGCTCCATATTTCGGGTTCTGTTGTGTGCGGATCCAGAGAGGATCTAATTTTTATGCTGGCTCCTGCTGGCACCGTTGCTGAAAGCAGACGACTGGCGGCAGATCCCTTGCGACGACAGAGGCGCAGCTGATTGAGATGCCGACGCACCTCACCAGAGGCCCCCAAAACCAGATACATAGCGCGTCCGAGGCAGCGAAGAATGCTCCCTTCGAGCCAACGCCGTGAACCCCGATATTGGCGGTAGTAGACAACGTCGCCGGGAGCAAAAGCAGGTGTGTGCCGCTGCACAGGAACCAGATGCGGCGGATGTAGCAAAGACATCAAGGTTGGATGACGACGACCGTGGAACAACTCTGCCGGCGAGGGACCATCTCGGGGCTGAGAGCGATACGACGACAAAAAGAGCAATAACGCGTCATCCCGAGAATGCGACTCTTAACTTCAACATCTGTGACTTTAAAGTCCTGACCAATCGTTCAGCGGCACCGTTTGACTGTGGCGAAAACGGCGCGGACGTCAGATGTTGAATACCATTGGCCTTGCAGAATGACAAATTCTGCGGACATGAATTGTGGGCCACTGTCGGAAACAATAGTCTGTGGAAGACCTTCAATGCGAAAGATAGCGGATAACGCTTGGATGGTGGCAGATGACGTCGTGGAAGACATCCGGACAACAAAAGGAAAATTACTGAATTAATCTACCACAACCAACCATCGAGCATTCCAGAATGGACCAGCAAAATCGATGTGTAAGCGTTGCCAAGGGGAAGTGGCTGTTGGCCATGCAAAGAATTTCCGCGGAGGTGCTGATTGTTGTTCGGCACACACCATGCAAGAAGAGCACATATTCGTAATCGCAGCATCGATTCCGAACCAAGTACAGCGATGCCGAGCAAGTTGTTTCG
Source organism: Schistocerca gregaria (assembly GCF_023897955.1). Taxonomy (NCBI): domain Eukaryota; kingdom Metazoa; phylum Arthropoda; class Insecta; order Orthoptera; family Acrididae; genus Schistocerca; species Schistocerca gregaria. The sequence continues at coordinate 251,329,643 of NC_064927.1, forward strand.
TTCTCACTATACCCCAATATCCTTGATGGAGAAGCTGTAAGACAGAGGAGTGTAACGAACGTGGTATCACGACCCTGGACTGATCATTATCAGAACGCAACAGCAAAACACCACGTCGTACAAAAAGTCTCTCCCTGTGAGCAAAAAATCGGCGAACCAACGGGTCCCCGATCCGTGACTTTGACAAGGGCCATTGCGTAGCAACAAAACGCAGAACGGGAGCAAGGACAGGGTCGGCAGCTGTGGCTGTAGCTACACGACGAAAATAAGTCGGAAACGATTCGACCACGTCATCGGTTTCCGCATCAATGAACATGCAAACAAGTTCGGAGGAATCGAACGCCCTATCCTCAGCAACCGGCAAGCGGGACATCGCATCGGCGTTTCCGTGCTTAGCAGTGGACCGATACAGGATATCGCAGCGGTACTGCGAGAGGAAAATAGACCAGCGAATGAATTTCTGCGCTGTACGTGGCGGTACAGACTTGGTCGGATGAAAAAGCGATGTCAAAGGTTTGTGGTCTGTGATTATGGTAAAGTGACGACCATACAAGAAATCATGAAACTTTGTAACACCAAATACGAGAGCCAACGCTTCTTTCTCGATCTCTGAGTAATTTCCTTGCGCAGACGAGAGCAATTTGGACGAAAAGGCAATAGGGCGATCGTGCGATCCATCTTTCTGCGTAAGCACAGCTCCGATCCCGAAATCCGAGGTATCCACCATCAACAAAAGGGGCTTCTGGGGATCGAGTGGCGTAAGGCAAGTATTGGAAAGCAACGCCGATTTCAACTGGCGAAAGGCGCGTTCGCATTCCGACGTCCAGACGAACGGAACACCTTTACGGCACAAGCGATGAAGCGGAGCTGGAATGGAAGAGGCGTGTGGTATATAACGTCTATAATAATTAATTTTCCCCAGCACACTCTGTAGCTGCTTCAAATTCTGCGGCGACGGCAAGTCTCGTATGGCACGGAGGTGCATGGGACTGGGATGTATGCCTTGGGCATGGATTACATGTCCCAGGTATGGCAAGTCCGGAGCAAAAAACACATTTGTCCTTCCGCAAGCGAAGACCATTTTGTCGCAAGACCTAAAATAATGTTCTGAGATTGGTCAAATGTTTTTCTTCCGTCTTTCCAGAGATCACAATATCGTCCAGATAATTAGCTGCAGTAGGGACCGACGCACAAACAGTTTGCAGATATTGCTGAAACAATGCAGGGGCGGATGCACGCCCGAATGGTAGTCGTTTGAATTGATACAACCCAAGATGCGTGTTAACCACCAAAACGCGCTGGGATTCTTCGTCCACCGGTATTTGCAAGTACGCATCTGCGAGGTCCAACTTTGAAAAATATTTACCCGGGCACAGTTTGTCAAAAAGATCTTCCGGGCGGGGTAAAGGAAAAGTTGCAATCACTAGTTGTGGATTCACTGTAGCCTTGAAGTCCACACAAAGTCTCAACTCTCCGGAAGGTTTTGGCAAAATTACTAAGGGTGATGCCCAGAGAGAAGACTGCACACGTTCAATTACACCTTGTGATTCCAAATCATGTATTGTTTTTGCGACCTCATCACGCAATGCGTAGGGAACATTGCGCGCTCTGAAAAATTTCGGTCGTGCGTTTACTTTCAGTTCCAAATGTGCTTTATAGTTCTTAGCGCAACCGAGGCCCGGTGCAAAAATGTCTGCAAATTCTTCACATAGACGAGAAACATTGAAGGCACAGTCTGGTTCACTGATAGAACCTGATTTACTATAGACAAGTTAAACAACTGAAATAAATCGAAACCAAACAAGTTCACTGCAGAAGAAGAACGAAGGACGTAAAATGACACAAGTTTTGTTTGTCCTTTGTGTGTGGCAAGAAGGGTACATTGTCCTAACACAGAGATACCGTGACCTGAATAACTACTTAATTTAACATTTGCGGGACGCAACGGAGGTGTTCCCAGCAGTTTTTAAGTGTCTTGATTGATCAGTGAAACTGCAGCTCCGGTATCGAGCTGGAATGGTATCACTTTGCCGTTAATGTACACGTCTACAAAAAGTTTATTGTCCTGCTGACGACAAAGCGACTGTCTCGTGCAACGTGAACTGACACTGGCACATAATGACTTGCGACTTGACGGGAGTTCCGGCGATGTCGACGCACACTATTTTTGGGACGAACACAATACTGTGAGAGAGTGCCACTGCGTGGAATGGAATGAACTACATGAATTTCCATGGGCGAAGTTTCGCGAGCCTGAGTATCCTTGATTCGATTCCGATTCCGGCGCGAAGTAAAGGACCTGGAACGGTTTTGAGCTTCCGATCTGAGCTTTTTCTGTCAAACCCTCTGACCGTGTCCTTTTTTATTACAATTAAAACAAATGGCTTGGCGTGACGGGCAATTCTCACGCGAATGTTTAGTAGCACACCGCGGGCATGATTTGATCACTGCATTACCTTGCCTGCGCGGCACACGTGGCTGAGAGCCTGGCGGCAGCGGCGCGGCCGGGCGCAAGAGCTGTTTACTGCTCCGTGCAGCTCGCCCGGCGGGCCGGATAACCTGACACACTGCTGGCGAAATTTCAAATGATTCCAGAGCAAAGTCAAGTGTGTCCTGCCGATCCAATATGTCCATCACTTGTTGAAGGGATGGATTTACTAGTTTCGAAATCTGTTCCCTTATACGAACATCAGAAACGTTCTGTGCAATTGTATGACGTACCATAGTATCTGAATAAGGAAGTCCACATTGACACTCAAAAGCACAATCCCTAGTAATGCCTTGCAAGGTTGCAACCCACTCCCGATTAGTCTGACCTGCCGTACATTTTGTACGAAAGAAGGTATACCTTTTCGCAACTACATTGACTGATTCTATGAAATATGCATCTAACGCAGACAAAATTTCTTCGTATGACAGAGTTGCTACGTCGCGTCGGGGAAATAATTTGACTATCACACGGTACGTTTGTACCCCGACGTATGAAAGGAGAAAAGGCTGCCGCTCGTTACGTTGAATTCTGTAGGCGGCGAGATGGAATCCAAATTGGCGTGACCACTCCGTCCAGCTTTCCAGTGCAGCATCAAAAGGTCGAAAAGTTGGTGCAACAGCGTGTTGCGGCTGCGTTAGCGATGAAGCGGCTGCTGAAGCATCGTTTTGCATCGCACGTTGACCCTGGACGAGCTGTCCAAGGGCATCCAGTAAGGCCTGCGTCTGCTGATTCTGCAAGCTATAAGATTCGGACAGTACATCTGGAGATTGTGGCGAAGCCATTACACAAGTAAATCAGGACAATTTAGATAAGAACACTTTTACTCTCGTCGCCAATGTTGTGGTTGGAAGGAGAGCCAACCGTATGGTTAAAGGAAGCCGAAATGCACGCGTCTCGGCTCACGCAGGCTGGCGTGAGGTCTGAAAGATGACAAGGTAATTAGACTTGAGAAAAACGGACGTAGCTGGTGGAATACTTAACTTTAATCCATTAATGCAGAACGTCGCTCTTGATGATACATGGTTTACAATATCAATAGTACTGGTAATGACTCATTGCTAGGTCGTAGCAAATAACGTAGCTGAAGGCTATGCTAACTATCGTCTCGGCAAATAAGAGCGTAGAAGTCAGTGAACCATCGCTAGCAAAGTCGGCTGTACAACTGGGGCGAGTGTTAGGAAGTCTCTCTAGACCTACCGTGTGGCGGCGCTCAGTCTGCAATCACTGATAGTGGCGACAAGCGGGTCCGACGTATACTACCGGACCGCGGCCGATTTAAAGGCTACCACCTAGCAAGTGTGGTGTCTGGCGGTGACACCACATAACATGTGCGAACTAGAGACTGCAAACCTAGCGAGCTGAAGGCTACTCTAATCTGACTTCGCTCACGACCTGTAGTTGACTCGGCTGGTGCGATGTTAAAGTCTTTGTCCGTGCCATACGGCGGCGCTGCAAGAGCCAACGAGTCCAGAGAGGTTGCAAGCGCTGGACCGCTATCGATTATCGCAACCTCTAGCGTGGTGTCTAACGCTGACACTACAGACTGTGAAGAAAACGATAATGCGGAAGAAAATGAACTTATTTTACAGTTGCAAGTATGACAATCATGAGCTGTATAATGGAATGACGAAAATGAAAATTTGTGCTGGACTGGGACTCAAATCCGGATTTCTCACATATTGCCAGTGGCCTTCTTTCTCTCGGGCTATCCGAGCATATCCACTGTCAGAGTCAGACTTCCATATGTTATGAGCGCATGTGCGAAGGAACAGTCACCACGATGACCACACCCGGTATGAAACACTTGAAATGTATCCGCGGTAGCAAATATGCACAACCGTCAGCGAATACATTTCATGGTTTCCATAACAGCTGCAGTCACCTTGGCGACTGTTCCTTCGGACATGCGTACATGTCCGAAGGAACATTAAATCGTACTTCTCAACAGCACATACACTGCAATATCGTACATTTTACAGCGTTGTGTACTTTGTACAGTAGAGAAACGGTTCGAAGACGATAACTGCTTGTATCAGCATTACCCTGCAACTTGTTGTTACAAAGCTGCATACGCGAGGCAATGTTTTGTGGACCGTTTCTGGAATGGACTGACCTGCTGAAAATCCCAACCTGAATCCACTGGAACGCACCTGGAATGAGTTAGAACGACGACCGCTGCAGACCCCGGCGTCCAACACCACTACCTTCTCTGGTTTCGGCTCTTGAGTGAAGAATCGGCTGCAATTACTCCGCAGGCATTGAGACACATAATCGAAAATGTCTTCAGGAGAGTTCAAGTCATCATTTGGGTGAAGGGTGCACCCAGCCCATATTAATGTGCAATATTCTTCGTTTAAAATTAGTCGCGACTTTTGACGTTAGGCTCACCGGAGGGGAAATGACGCTGTTGCCCAGGTAACACCAATGACGGGACGATTTACTCTGCCACACCATCTGTAGTTCGAATGGTAAAGCGCCGTTATTTCCACACCGTGCATAAAAAGGACGACGTGGTTTCTCCCGTTAGAGGTAACTATGTTCATTAACTGGAATAGAAGGGAGAACCGATAGAGGTACTCAGGGTACCCTCCGCCACACACCGTCAGGTGGCTTGCGGAGTATGGATGTAGATGTACCTGTCTTTGTAAAGTGTTTTTTTTTTTCTGGCGTTGAAGTGTTCTGCAGTGTCTAACTTCGTGAACAAATATTCTGTGTTGGCGTTGCGTTAATAACAGTAGTGCAGCGTATCTGAACACGAGATTCGCAATAGTAGTGCTCGTCCAAGAACACGTTGAACTGCTGCGAAGATAGCGTTCTGCTGCAAAATATTCCTCCGAATTTGACAACAGAAATTGTACTGAACGCTTTATCAGAAAATTATTTTGAACAATTAGTTAGAAATATCAGGTACGCTCTGGTACATTTGATGTTGATTAGAAGGGATGAAAAAGATTTGCTTCCATGAAATAGTAAATTAGTATCATTATTTTTACAGATCTGAAGATGGTTCTGAATGAACCGAAACCGGTCATATGAATAAAAATATTTGCAATCAAGACGGTTTTTAAGTAAAATTATATTTCACTGATTGCTGTTGACCCAAAAGACATTATGTCTGTTTTTGCGAAGCGTAAATGTCTGCAAAAGCATACTTGACCTTTTAGCAACAAATAATCCTGGACAAATAGGGAGTATTGTGATGAATACAGAGATTAGAGACAACAAGGCAGTTGCTCCTAGGCTGAATACCGTAACACCTACAACCATCAAAGAGAAACGCAAAGTGTATCTATTTAAAAAAAAAACTGATAAAAATGCTCTTAACGCCTTTTTAAGAGACAGTCTCCACTCCTTCCGATCCCATCATGTATATGTAGAAAAGTTGTCTAATGTTTTCAGAGAGATAGTATCGACAGTAATTCAGAGATATATAATACATAAATTAATACCTGATGGAACTGATCCCCCATGGTACACAAAACGGGTCAGATCGTTGTTGCAGAAGCAACGAAAAGAGCATGCCAAATTTAAAAGAACGCACAATCCCCAACATTGGCAAAGTTTTACAGAAGTTCGAAATATGGCGAGTACGTCAATGCGAGATGCTTTTAATAATTGCCACAACGAAATTATGTCTCGAACTCTGGCAGAAAACCCAAAGAGATTCTGGTCATACATACAGCACACCAATGGCAAGACACAATCAATACCTTCACTGCGAGATAACAATGGTGAAGTCACTGATGACAGTGCCACTAAAGCAGAGTTATTAAACACGGTTTTACGAAACTACTTCACCAAAGAAGACGAAGTAAATATTGCTGAATTCCAATCAATAACAACTGCCAAGATGAGAAACACACAACTAGATATCCTCGGTGTAACGAAGCAGCTTAAATCACTCAATAAAGGCAAGGCCTCCGGTTCAGATTGCATGCTAGTCAGGTTCCCCTCAGATTACGCTGATAAAAAAGCTCCATATTTAGCAATTATATACAACCACTCGATCACAGAAAGATCTGTACCTTAAGACTTGAAAATTGCTCAAGTCACATCAATACCCAAAAAGGGAAGTAGGAGTAATCCGTTGAATTACAGGCCTATATCGCTAACGTCGATTTACAGTAGGGTTCTGGAACGTATACTGTATTCGAATATTGTGAAGTACCTCGAAGAAAACGATTTATTGATACATAGTCAGCACGAATTCAGAAAATGTCGTTCTTGTGAAACACAAATAGCTCTTTATGCTCATGAAGCAATAAGTGCTATCGGCACGCAATGTCAAATTGATTCGATATTTTTAGATTTCAAGAAGGCTTTCGACACCGTTCCTCACAAGCGTCTTTCCTCTATTGTGCCTGGTCTACATTAATGACATAGGAGAAAATCTGAGTAGCCGTCTTAGACTGTTTGCAGATGATGCTGTCATTTGCCGTCTTGTAAAGTCATCAGATGATAAAAACGATTTGCAAAATGATTTAGATAAGATATCTGTGTGGTGCGAAAAGTTGTAATTGACCCTGAATAAGGAAAAGTGCGAAGTTATTCACACGATTACTAAAAGAAATCAGCTAAATTTCGATTACGTGATAAGTCACACAAATCTGAAGGCTGTAAATTCAACTAAATACTTAGGGATTACAATTACAAATAACCTAAATTGGAACGTTCACGTAGATAAAATTGTTGGTAGAGCAAACCAAAGACTGCGATTCATTGGCAGAACACTTAGAAGGTGCAACAGGTCTACTGAAGAGACTGCTTACACCACGCTTCTCCGCCCTATTCTGGAGTATTGCTGTGCGGTGTGGGAACCGCATCAGGTGGGACTGACGGATGACATCGAAAAACTAGAAAGAAGTGTAGTTCGTTTTGCATTATCGCGAAGTAGGGGAGATAGTGTCACAGACATGATACGTGAATTGGAGTGGCAATCATTAAAAAAGAGGCGTTTTTCGTTTCGACGGGATCTTCTAATGAAATTTCAATCACCAGTTTTCTCCCCCGATTGCGAAAACATTCTGTTGGCACCCACTTACATAGGGAGAAATGATCATCACGATAAAATAAGACAAATCAGGGCTCGCACAGAAAAATTTAAGTGCTCGTTTTTCCCGTGTGCCGTTAGAGAGTGGAACGGAAGAGAGACAGCTTGAAGGTGATTCATTGAACCCTCTGCCAGGCACTTTATTGTGAATAGCAGAGTAATCACGGAGATATAGATGTAGAACAGTAATAGACAAGGTGCCATATCACTCCGTCATGATCGATAAAACTCCAACGGAGCATTGGAAGAGAGCAGACATTTTGTTCTGGTTACAAAGAAATGTTTCATTGGATGAAGCTGGACCTAGTAAGTATAAGGCGAAGCTAAAGGAAGTTGTAGTGCTGTACAAGCCCAAAAACTCCACGCTGCCTGGTCGAGGAACCGCCTATCGCTTCCTCCGTATCGCGCTCTTTTAAATCCGACTGGAAATATAGTGACGTAGATGAAAAATAATGTGGCTAAAAACAAAAAGAAATTTACACTGCGGGAGGCTGAACTGTTGACAAAAGAAGCCGCTCCAAATGTTACGTAGTAGAGGAGACATGGATCCATGAAGAACTGTGACGAGTGTTGAGTAATACATAGCTTCTCATGTTACCATGTGAAACTCTGCTTCTTTTTCAAATATGCGGCGAGTTTACAAATCTTCATCTCACTAACATTATAAGGCAGTGAAATTGTGACAGAATCCTGAAACAGTTCATTATTAAACTAGCAACTGAGATTAAGACATTTCAATACTTATGAAAAGCCAAACCTCAGTATAACCATAAACGTGTGTCTTCTTCACTTACATTGTTGCGAAACCCACAACTACTCTCGTTTCACCAGCTATTTCTGGGCTTTAAAAACTGTATTATTTTATTTGAAAACTGTAATTGCTTGAATATCGTTGTAGATATGGAAGTTTTGCATATCCATTACGTGGCAAAGTCCTCTCCTCTTCGCGTGCTAATTTTTACCAAAATCTTGTTTCGATATCTCACACCCTTCATGAGATAAGAGGGGTGAATTAATATTTCATTCTGCGGTTTTCACTGCCGCATGCGTTCGTGTTCCAGTGTTTTACATACATTCAATTTCTTTGACGCCGGAGAAAGAGAGAGAGAGCTATATCTTTATAAGTTTAAAGAATAATTAAAAATGTTATATGGCTTTCATACGCAACGACATGACGTAACACGGACCGAACGCAAATTCATAGCGACCGCCATATTTGGAGTAGTTCACCTAATATCGAAATATCCCAATAACTATGACGATTAACGAAATCATAGCCAGCTCATCACGAAGCCAACGAATTAAATTATAAGATGTGACAGAATCAGTTGCTTACCGAATAGTTTAATTAAAATCGTTTCAGAAAGATTGCATCGCAATCTGATGACGCGCTCGGTACACACTGGCAGCTGCACTTCCCACCACTCGCTCCGTACCGAACTGTCAGGAGTCGCAATTAATTTTAAACGCGCTGTAGTATGTGTCCCAGTGTTTTTAATGAGATAGTGTTAAGTAGTTACTGACAGTAAATGGAGTGAATGCGTATTTGATTCGGGAGAAAAACGGTGCTATCAAGATTTTGTAATGTATCATATTATTATTTTTCTTTTCTCCCTCGTACTTCTCTCTCTCTCTCTCTCTCTCTCTCTCTCTCTATATATATATATATATATATATATATATATATATATATATATATATATATATATATATATATTCTTCAGTCCTGAAACTGGTTTGATGCGGCTCTTCATGATACTCTGTCCTGTGCAAGCTTCTTCGTCTCCCAGTACCTACTGCAGCCTAAATACTTCTGAATCTGCTTAGTGTATTCATCTCTTGGTCTCCCTCTACGATTTTTACCTTCCACGCTGCCCTCCAATGCTACATTTGTGATCCCTTGATGCCTCAGAACAAGTCCTACCAACCGGTCCCTTCTTCTAGTCACGTTGTTCCACAAACTCCTCTCCTCCCCAATTCTATTCAATACCTCCTCATTACTTACGTGATCTACCCATCTAATCTTCAGCATTCTTCTGTAGCACCACATTTCAAAAGCTTCTATTCTCTTCTTGTCCAAACTATTTATCGTCCATGTTTCACTTCCATACATGGCTACGCTCCATACAAATAGTTTCAGAAACAACTTCCTGACAGTTAAATATATATTTGATGTTAACAAATTTCTCTTTTCCAGAAACGCTTTCCTTGCCATTGCCAGCTACATTTTATATCTTTTCTACTTCAACCATCATCAGTTATTTTGCTCCCCAAATAGCAAAACTCAGAAACTATCAACCTCAATTGCGGTAACCAGCCTTTACCTAGGTTTCAGCCAAATAATAGTGTCTTCTTCAGAAGGTATATCTGAATCTATAATTTGTCTAAGAGGGCATGGTCTAGAAATAAAACTAAAACAGCCTGAATAGCCTGAATGCCCTCTTAGACAAATTATAGATTCAGGTATATCTTCTGAAGAAGTCTCAATTGTTTGGGCTGAAACCTAGTTACAGGTTCGTTTCATTACCCCAATCGAGGCTGACAGTTTCTTATATATTAGATTGTCACGATTGCTGACTGGGCTGCAATGTTGAAAGTACAAAAATAATACTTTTGTACCATAGATAACATTGGCATAGAACCAAAACAACTAGAGATATGCTCTTCAATATTTTAATTTCTTAATATTCATCTGTTCGTCTCTATAAGAGGATCGAAGCAAAGAAGAGGAATTTGCGTGAGCAGAGGAGGGCGGATCGTCATAACCAGCTCTATACGCAACGGCGATGACGAGAAGCACGTAAATTTAAATGGTTAATGTTGATCTTAAGTGTATTGAGTATTGAATGTCTGTTGATGTTAGTGTCAGTTAAGGTACACTCAGGATATGTGTACCTTCCAATTTCTTTCAAAATTTCCTTTTTAATTATTGAAGCAACAATTTTTAACCAGTTCCCATTATATAGTACATTTTTCCCACCGCAACTATTCAACGGCGACCGTTCAAAGGACTGCGCCGAGCGAAATATGAACACACCTTTCAATTGGCGAGATAAAATTTTGTTGAGGTAAATGATCCCTTTTATCGTTACAGGAAACTAATGAGGCCTTTGTTTCATTTATTACATGTCTGTGGGATTGGGACTAATAAAAAGTTGAAGGAGCAAATTAAAAACGAGACGCACCGGGGATGCGGATTTCAGGGGTTGAGGTAGGAAGCTGCTATGCTGTATGCTTATATGGGCGCGCTTGGCGCCGTCTCTATTGCAGTAGATAATCTCTTTTCCGTCCAATTAATGCCCCTTACGGAAAGTGCATTTCTATTGGAAAGACGAAAATTTGCGTAAAGCCAACATTAGAGTGCAAAATAATTAATTCTAATTCTGTGAGACTGTATCAGAAAATAATCAGAGTCATTAATGAATACGGATATAAATCTGCTTTAATACAAAAAAAATCTTTTTTTTTTCTTTTCATAGTTTTGTTAAACAGTGTTCTCAATGGAGTCAAGGGAAATGGCAATTGTTGAAAACTCATTACAAAATGCAATATGCCAAGATGTCGGAAATCCGAGTTTGGCAACAGTTGAAAGAAACGCGTCATCTCGTAAACTGGTCGATGGCTACCGAAATAACCAGGTTGGTATCCCACTGTTAAAAATTGATAACACTGGTGATATAACATATCATGATGTAACTTTTATGACACTCGATAAGAAAATTTCTCACCTGTCGCAGTGAAACATTATTCCAGATAGTGAAACTGAAGCGCGCGGCCGGCCATAGTGGCCGTGCGGTTCTGGCGCTACACTCTGGAACCGCGTGACCGCCACGGTCGCAAGTTTGAATCCTGCCTCGGGCATGGATGTGTGTGATGTCCTTAGGTTAGTTAGGTTTAAGTAGTTCTAAGTTCTAGGGGACTCCTGACCACATCAGTTCAGTCCCAAAGTGCTCAGAGCCATTTTCTGGAAGCGCCCGATATCGAGACTTCCTCTGACAATTTGCTCACTACATCACGAACGCAAGAGCAGAAAACAGTTCGAAAAAGCAGTGTAAATACTAGTGACACCCACAAATAGACACAACTCATGCAACTAATAACTCAACAGCTTACTAGAAAACAGGAATTTCAAGAATGTGTAACACAACTGCTGAAGAGTGAAACACGGCAGTTCACATCAGGAAAATATGGGACAACAGTTTACACATCAAAATCATGCATTTAAGGATTTCAAGAATAGTATTAGTCAACAGCTCAATTAGGTGAGCAAAACTATACGCACTGAGTTATCTGACGAACTATCGGGGAAACTGACAGAGCTCGGTAAACAACTAAAACAAAAAAATTATTACCGGCATTTCCAGCAATATAAATAAGTTAACGGAATACGTAACATCCGTAGATTGTAAACAGGAATAACTTGAAGTTGAGTTGCAAAACCGCAGTGAAGTATATTCTCAAATTCAGGAGAAGCAATCCCAAGGGGATGCGTGGGTAAAAAATGCGACGAACGCAGTCAGCGAACTGCAAGACGTATGCTAAAACGTAACTACAGAAATACACAAGTTGAGTCTAAGGGTAGATCAGTTAATTTTAGAGTCAGAATTTTCAAATAAAGTGTTATGTGCAGGTGTTAAGGAAGTAACTGAAAAACTGAATCCGGGATGCGGGATAAGGGCAGCACCCTTGCTGAAAAGGTAGTGTCACAATGCAAAATTTCTGTAGGTACTGTAGAAGAAGTTCTAAATGAGAAAGAAAGTCACTTATAGCTGAAATAGAATCGGATTTAAAGCAAGCAGAGGTTACGAGGCAGTGTTGCTAAAACTATTGACTTTCCAAAACAACATATGACAGAAAACAAAACTGTGCTTTCGGAGAAGTTAGATACCTTCACTGGTTACCCACAATACGGGGTTAGCTCGTCGAAGTAAGACATCGACAATTCCCGATATTTACTTCTGAAGAGAAAATAACACACCCTGTCGTCTTTATCAGAGCATTTCCAAATGTTTTACCTCGTACCTGGACTGAAGCCCAGAAAATTAGATTTGTTCTTGGATACACACAGGCTGACTTGTGCTATGGGCTACCGACATGGTGGAACGTTACCACTATTATGAACAGTTTCAGAGAGCATTTCGGGATAAGTATTGGTCTAAGGCCGTACAAGAGAGGAGAGGCTCAGACGTGAAGTAATCAACCCAGCTCCGTTCAGCAGCAAGTATAGAAGCTTAAGGGACTATTTTGAAAAATAGTTGAATATAAACAGATACTGGACGAACCCAGTATCTAAAGTACAAGTGTTGAAAATTTTAAAGAGCTGTCTTCCTGCACACATTAGGCAAAAACTCATTACCATCCGCCACACACCGTCAGGTGGCTTGCGGAGTATGGATGTAGATGTAGATGTAGATGAACACGACCGAATACTTTCTGTCTGTAAGGGACTCAATAGATTTGATGTACGAAGAGAGAGCAGTACAATCGCAGCTTGTTAATACGCCGATAGAGACAGAGAGATTTGCGGACCAACAAGCAAACAACGGATTCGTTGTACAACACGGAGAGTAACCTTACCCCACACATACCTATGATAATGGTAACGGTAATCACAACGGCAATGGAGAAAGCCGTAAATACAAAGTTTTATAGAAAAGGGCAAAAATTTAGAAAAAAAAACACACAGTTACAATGGGCGATTAGCGTATGGCCAACCTGTACATTATGTACAGACATAAATTGCCGGCAATAATCAGCCGATCGCTTGGCAAACGCCAAACAATAACGGACAACCGAATAACTCACAGATAGTGGAATTCGGCCAGCGAAGTAACACACATATGCCGAATAACACGCAGAGGTAAAGAGAATTTCAGTCGAGACCCTCTCAGACCACTAATTTTCGTAACCAAACATCAATGGTCAACATGGTGGAAGTTACGCCTAACCTAGAGATCGATGCCACCGCGACGCCGGAAAACTTGAACCGGTCATGGTAGGCTACCGTTCAGTGACCTTGGAGGGGAGCTTGGTCGAGACTTGCTTTATCAGATACGATCATGGTAATGATGTGAGAGATGATCAAGGTAATTACGGTACGCAGAAAAACTTGATAGAGAGCACCCATTGTGTTTGACACAGGTGCTACAGCTAAGTTGATGTCACAGGGACTTTTTCAAGAATTGAAGAAGCGAGGCCGTATATCCAAATTGCCAGTGCAAAATTGCAAGGTACCAACTGCCACTGGTCAGAAATCGAAAGGAGTCAAGATACAAGTTTTAATCCCATACAATTATGACAGTTTTCTGTACGATTCAGTTTTTTGATAGCAGAGAAATGAATAGTTGATTGTTTAATCGGTATGGATACATTTAGGGCATACGAAGTACAAATAGATATAGGAAAAGGCCAATGTCATTTCACTGTAAATAACCAATTATTTGTAACAGACCTAATAAGGGGATTTCCTCATAGATGTAAAACTGAAGTTACTCACGATTTTGAAGTTCAGTTGGTATATCCCATAGTTACGTTTGTCAACACATACAGTAACGAGTCAGCAGCAGAAGAAGTAAACGTCGACACAATAAGCACAAAGGCAAGCGAATCAAAGTACTTGTCTAAAGGATAGCAATCTGGACTTAGGGAACTGATACTTGTTTATATACATGTATTTGAAAAAATACAGCAGAAGAAGTAAACGTCGACACAATAAGCACAAAGGCAAGCGAAGCAAAGTACTTGTCTAAAGGATAGCAATCTGAACTTAGGGAACTGATACTTGCTTATATACATGTATTCTCACAAAACTTTTGTTCTACCTGATACCCTATACCACGGACAAAGAGGGAAGCAATAAGAAAGGAGATTAACAGAATGCTTGAATGGGATAGAATACAACCACCATTTCCCCCTAATTGTAGTCCTATCTTGGCTGTGAGTAAAACAGATGGCAGGGTGTGCTTGGTCCTCGACGCACGTAACATTAATAAGATTATTCTACCAGCCCGAATACGTCCAGACAATTTAGAGAGACATTTTATGAAATTCCACAATACGAAATTTCTTACTATAATCGACCTCTGGTCTTCATATTGGCAAATAAAACTACATGATGAAAGTCGGAAATGTACCGCCTACGTATGTGGGGGCAGGAGCTTCGATTTTCAAGTATTACCATTTGGACTGAACGTAAGGGCAGGCGTACTTGTCTCTGCACTTGACAGAGTTCTAGGGCCCGAACTTTCGACTGAGGTAACAGTATACGTGGACAACCTTTTAGTAGCTACATCCACTTAGGTAGAACATTTAAGATTTACTTCTAAGTAGGCTGTTTAGGTTTTCTTACTGGTAACGCCACAAGCGCTCTGTATGAAAAATCACTGGCTGTGCTGTGTGCAGTCTGTGGCTGGTTGGCATTGTTGTAATACTCGCCATTGTAGTGTTGGGTAGCTGGATGTGAACAGTGCGTAGCGTTGCGCAGTTGGTGGTGAGCCGCCAGCAGTGGTGAAATTGGGGAGAGAGATGGCAGAGTTTTGAAATTTGTAAGACTGGATGTCATGAACTGCTATATATATCATGACTTTTGAACACTATTGAGGTAAATACATTGTTTGTTCTGTATCAAAATCTTTCATTTGCTAACTATGCCTATCACTAGTTAGTGCCTTCAGTAGTTTGAATCTTTTATTTAGTTGACAGTAGTGGCGCTCGCTGTATTGCAGTAGTTCGAGTGACGAAGATTTTTGGTGAGGTAAGTGATTTGTGAAAGGTATAGGTTAATGTTAGTCAGGGCCATTCTTTTGTAGGGATTTTTGAAAGTCAGATTGCGTTGCGCTAAAAAAATATTGTGTGTCAGTTTAAGCACAGTTATGTATAATTTTTCTAAGGGGACGTTTCATATGTCGACCCTTAGCCGAGGATACCTCACTGGAATCTTCTGATTTTTTTCTTGTAGTTTGTGTAGTTAGTGTGTCCCTTTGTTTATTGCTAGCGCGTAATTGTAGAGATAATTTCCTCTATAGTTGTAGTTTTTCATTGTTGTACAGTAAAACAGTTGTGGCATGCATGTAGGTTTGCACCTAGTATTTCGCAGCTGTACTTGCAATTAACTAGATATTATTTGCTATGTTAATGTGTTCTCTTATTTTTGCTCTTCAAATTGTTTTTTTCTGTGTTGTCGTGTGAAATATTGTGACAATAATGGCGTGTGAAAAACGTAATACTAGGCTCCAAAGTAAACTGAGAAATGACAGTGACGACGAAAGCAGTGTGTTAGCGCCACCATATAATGAATTAACTAATGTTCAAAGTAGTAATTTGGTAATTGTGCATAGGGAAATGGAGCGGGCTGCAAATAATGGTGTAAGCAGTGAAACAATTAGTGAACAGGGAAGCTTTAACGATCGATCGGTCGGCAACAGCTCGCCTCAGGATTCCGAAATGACAGGACGCAATCTCGCAAATACTGTAGATTCAGATTTTGCGTCCTCACCGTTTTCTCAAATACATCGAGACACATTTTCTGCTTTTCAAAATGCGAATATTGCCGGTTCAAATGCACTGCCAAATAGCACTGAGGAACATGTTTCAGACACCAGTGCTCTGTTATTACAGTTAATGCAACAAATGGGACAAAGGCTACAAAAGTTAGACACAACGCTTGAACAAAATCAGAAACAAATGGAACAAAATCTTCAAAAGTTAGACACAATGGAACAAAAGCTTCAAAAGTTAGACTCAGTGGAACATACGCTTGAACATACACGAGAGGATTTAACTACTGAGTTGCATAAAATCCAATCGAAATGTCAAAAAGTCTGTAATGACGTAAAAACACAAATTTGTGAGTATTTTCAACCTATTTTTTCCCGGCATGAAAATGCATTACAGAATCACGAATCAGCCATAAAAGAACTGCAAACTATTGTTCATGAAAATCATGAGACCTTGCAAGCCAAAATTGACTCAGTTGCATCTACCGATTCGGTTACGCAACTTGCAAAACCTCAGCAAAACTTAAAGGACACAGTAGATACGATTTCAACACAAATGGACACTCTGAAATTTGGTTCAGAAAAACACACTGAGGAAATAAGTACACTATTGGAGAAAGTAACCGAACTTTCAGATCAGTTCATTAACTTATCTACAAAGGTAGATGATGATCTGAATAACACAGAAGAGTGCGAACAAATTAGGAAATTCAAACAAAATCAGAATCAAATTAATACGCAACACCAAAGAGTAATCCGGGAAGTACAAGATCAGCTGACAGAGGTAATACAAGAATTACGTATTTCAGAGGACACTCGCGCTCCAACACGGGAAGAGGGACTTAGAAATACGGAAAATCCACAAAATAATAACACAGGGCATTTCGGAAATTATGAAAGAAATTAGTAAGGTGCACCGAATTTTGAGATAGAACCGCCGACACGACGTAACAATGACCGATATGCTACTCGCCGACACGATTATTTTGACTATAAGCTTTTCATTACTACACGTAAATTCAAAACATTTAAGAATTCTGGCAACGACATTCATCCACAAGTGTGGCTCCATCAATTCTCTCATTGTTTTCCTCCTAAATGGTCATTAGAGCACACATTAGAATTTATGTGTGGCTACTTAGAGAATGAACCAGCTGTAAGAATGCCATCGGTCATTCACGATTGTCACAGTGAAGGAGAATTTTATCATGCCTTCCTCTCAGCATATTGGTCTCAAGCTACATAGCATCATTATGATGAAACATTTTGAACAATCTCAATTTTCCAGTCTTGTCAAATATTTTGAAGACATGTTGCATAAGAATCAATATCTTTCAAACCCATACAGCCCTTCAGAACTCATCCGCATTTGCTTAATGAAATTGACGGAACATTAAGGAATATTATTTTGGCAGGACGATGCAAAGACGACAGTGAAGCTTTTCAGAGACTGTTACAAGAACTGGAAATTGACACTGACAATCGCGGAACGTGAAAACAGGAACACAACAATTACAGGTCACATCCGTCGCAATTCCACGATGAAAGAAACAATGACTGGACACGAAAGGCTATTCTTACAACGCAAATCGTACCAAAACAGACACCACCCATATGACAACCACTGGAAGAGTAATAATAGTTACAGAGAAAGATCGCATTTCCTTAGTAATGAATATGACAGAGATAACCATAGAAACAGACAATATGGGAACAAAAACAATTATTATCAAGGGAGACAGAATAACTTCAGACGCAACGGTCTAGCGCGCAGTTACGATTCAGGGAGAAATTCTCCACCACATGACCGACAAACAAGAAATTATGTAAACTACCGACAAAACGACAGACATGAATTCCATCAGAACTGGCGAGCTTTAAACGGGGCAGGACCTTCTCGTCAAGGTGAATTTGTAGAAATTAGGTCTCCTAATCACAATAACGGCGCGCGCCAACAAAGAGACAGACAATGAATCGCACCGTAGGCAGCCGCGTGCGCCGGCTGGCTCAGAGAAAAATAACATAAGCTAACCTTGAGCAAAATTCCAGTGTACCTTACCGACGTAACCACATGATAATTGCGTTGAAACTGAAACTCTGCGTACTAGGAAGAGTAAAGGATTGCACCACATTTCACATGTAAAACCGTTTCTTGAATGATAATCTGCTTTTTAGCTTAGTCTTTGCTATAAAATTTTTCACTTCACGTTACTGGTACTCTTTGTCACACTTACAAACTGTTAACATGCAACTATGTTTTAAAGTTAACTATACAGTCAAGAACCTAGGGGACTTAGACAAGTATTTACGAATGCATTGTTATAGTGAACAGACGACACAGTGTTGTTAAGTGTATATTCTTCCTTGTTAGTTGAACGATTACGTAATGAATATACGGCTTACATACTTAGAACATATACTGTTAATGAGATTTTAATGCAACATTTTGGTTCACTTGAAAAGACATTCTTTATTTAAAGTACTTTATGTAAGATTACCGATGAGTTAGTATTTGGTTTCTTTGACAGCTACCCGATTTTATCACGACGCAACTAATGAGTGACAATTCACAATGTTGCTTTTGTGGTGTATTTGTTTTATATCTGCACAGCTTTTCTGAATTATTCTGGAAAGTAAAACATGTTTTAATAGTAACTTTTGTGGTATAGCTATAATGAGACAGCCTTTTCCATAGCACAACAATACGTTACAGCACAGTACTTTCTTCATCATGGCAATAAGCATAATAACTAAGATATATTTACGCAAAGCACTTCACTTTTGTTTATCATGAGGTAAGTACATTGACTTCTGCAGATCTTAGCCTTCGGAGGACAACAACAACGACACTTCCACAGAGATTATCTTACAACAAGACGCACAGTTTAGCGCTACAGTACACGTATTTGAGTGAATAATTTTGTACTTAAAATTCCATTGCTGTAATCTGTAACACCTGAGGGTATAATTACATTAATCCTCAGGGGGGTACAAGCTTACTTTGTGTACCATGTGTATGGCAAGCACAAGGAGCCCTAGCTAATATGGTATTTGCTTATACAACTTAACACATCGGTACCATATTTCTCTAACACATTAATTACACAGCTATCTGATCATTAACTGGGAGAGACAAACATTCATTTTACTACATCAGTGACAGATGTTTACTTAATTACACAGTTGGATAACTTCACACTTACTAAATTGTATTTTGTCTGTACTTTGTGAACTGTTCATATTTTTTCGGAACCATTGTGATACTATGAGAGCTTTGAATGACATATTTGGTATGGGATCATGATTTTTAAAGTACGTTTGAGGTAGATGACACTTTTGACATGAGCAGAGAATTTTTTTTAGGTTTTGAAATTTTTGCAGAAAGTTATGACGTTTTTGAGATTTGACTGAGGTGTTATGATGTTATTATTACGACGACGATGTGAATTATGCTGCTGAGGTATGTTGAAGATGATGATATATGAGTTATTTGGTTATGCTACGTATCTGTTATGATGAAATATTGAAGAAGTGTCGACGAATATGTATATGTGTAATAAGGTAAGGAATAATGAGTAGTGGTTAGGGACTCTGGTTTGTGAAAAAGGTTGTTGGAAACCAAGAATCGTACTTTATGAGTTATGAAATGTATGTAAATGCATGAATGTATTACAATGCCGACGGAACTTTTTTAGACACTGTTATATCAATAGGATTTAGTTTCTACAGATTTCTAAAGCAAATTCTTGACCTGTGAAATTTTTTATATGAGACTGCCACTGTAGCGGAAACTGGTGTCGTAAATATTTCGGTAAGAAAGTTAAGTGACCACCTGCACGTAATGCGTCATGGGCACCCAGCTGCGCGACAGCCACCTGGAAACAAGCCATTAGTGTGCGCCTTTCAGAGGCACAGGTGAAAAAAAAAAGAGGCCATTATCCTCGCTATTGACATTCCTTTGTAGAAAGCATCGCAAATACGACACTCTCAAACTTGAGAACATATGATTACACTGTGGAGCCCTTAATTTATGATATTTACTAAAATGCCTAATGAAATGATGAGAAACATTTTACATCTATTGTCTTTGCATTTGAGAGATTACTCATTTTGTTTAATATCTAGTTTCTAGCTGCACTGCAGCATTGGTTAAAATAAAATTTCATAAATGTACTAATATAAATATTTTATGCCTACAGATCCAGTACATAATAACTTTATAATGTACTTAAAAAAAAACGAGGGAGCACAAAGAGACATTTCCCTTCTCAGGAACTGCATACATAATTTTCTTTTCAAGTACTTGGTAATTTACTTCATAGAATAAGTTTTTGTGGTGCACCACTTTAATTACATAGACATTAAGATGTGAATATACATTTCCCTTATCTGCATTGTTGTCTTTAGTGTAATATTTTTTCTGCTTGAGCTTTGTCATGTTTAGATATAAGTTATTGCATTTGCTGCTGCTGTTTGCCAGGCATATTGTTACTGAATTTGACTTTGTATTACTCCGTTAAGCCAGTTTTACTATGGATTTATTTTCTTGTTTGCTGCACAGTGCCTTATATTAGTTGTAATATTGCAATTGCTTTGCAAATTTCCATTTTTTTTTGTCATCACTGTTTGTGTTAATTGTTTTGTGCTGCTGCATTGCCTCGTCCCTTAGGTAAGCATCTGAGCTCAGTAGATTTATGTTAGCTTAAGAGGGGTAGACTATATAAGAGAATGAGCTGCGATGAATTGGAAGGAATGCAATGAGAAGCTATAAGAAAATGGTTTGGCCAAAAAAGTATTTTGAAAGAGGAATGGAACAAAAAAGTTGGGTTTAGGGACACAGGTTTAGATAGGATTTTCTTGGAAATAAATGATGAGGTAAGATAATGAAAAATAAATAACGAGATAAGAAATATGTGAACATATAAATAGAAAAATCATGTTTTGATTAAATTTTTTTTGGTGGAAACAAATGTTGAAATAAGACGAAAGATCTATGGAATGAAGTTTTGGGTTGGACTGCAGTACCAAATGTTACACTGAAAAATAACCCTGTCCTTTCCTTGTGTTATCCCACTATGTTTTTGTGCACCCTTGTGTATTTGTGTTCTTCCGGTCTTTATATGTTTATCTGATAAGACTTATGTTGCAGAATTTTTCTAATACTCAGCTACATGAACTATGAAAAGGAATACTGTTATCCTCAAATATAATTTGCAGTAATAATATGTTATTTACTTTGTAAAGATGTTAGACATTATTAATTCTGTTCTATCTTAATGCTCATGTGTGAAGTTTATGTTTCAAAAGTTATTCAGATCTTTATGTATCTACTTATGTCATAATTTTTTAACACTGATGTGCATGTTTATTTCGATTCTTTTGTAAAGCCTGTTTTACTACAAAAGTTATCTGTACTATTATGTTCTTCAATGATATATTTTGTACCATTGTTATTGTATTCTTATGTTATAAAATTGTAATTGACACCAGTTCATCATATTAAGTAACTTGTAAGTTACATTTCACTGCACACATTCTGTTGCTCATAGTATATGGACAATAGGTGAGAAATAGGGACTGATAGTGTTTGCACATGTGTTGATAATTCAGCAAGGGACTGGTTAACAGTACTGCCCATTCTAAGGACATTTCCAAACAAAATTGTGAGTGCACAAGTGGTGGTTTATGGACTTGCTATATTGTCCACAAGACTCTTCGATGGTAATTGTGCACCTCACATTCTGGGAGCATGCATTTATCAAATAGTAGAATTAGAGGGAAATCTCATCCCTAAAGTAATTAGCTTCACCAATCGTACCTTATCCGATGCTGAACGTTCATATTCAGTCACCGAGTCAGAGGGTTTGGCTGTAATTTGGTCCTTTAAAAGGTTTGAATATTTCCTTTGGGGTTAACACACAAAAATGTGCTGTGACCATCAGTCCCTATTGCTTTTGTTAACTTGTAAATTGCAATACCGACGGATAGCCAGGCGGTGTATGTATCTTCAAGAAATAGATTTTAAAATAGTATACCTAAAAGGAAATCAAAATATAATGGCTGATGCACTTTCTCGTTTACCACAAGGCTTAAAGGAATTCAATGATCTTTCAGAGCTGAAGTTGAAGTAAGAGTTATGTTGATGGATGGCAAAACACTCCGACCATACTATGTGCAAACATATGGGGCAATTGCATCAGGAAGACATACGCTGGAGTAAGGTAAGAGAAAAACTTGCCGTTATGGCACTGCAAAATGCGCTGATAAAATACACTACAGGCCATTAAAATTGCTACAACAAGAACAAATGCAGATGATAAACGGATATTCATTGGAGAAATACACTAATGGAAATTGAAATAAGAATACCATGAATTCATTGTCCCAGGAAGGGGAAACTTTATTGACACATTCCTGGGGTCAGATACATCACATGACCACACTTGACAGAACCACAGGCACATAGACACAGGCAACAGAGCTTGCACAATGTCGGCACTAGTACAGTGTATATCCACCTTTCGCAGCAATGCAGGCTGCTATTCTCCCATGGAGACGATCGTAGAGATCCTGGATGTAGTCCTGTAGAACGGCTTGCCATGCCATATCCACCTGGCGCCTCAATGCACCAGCGTTCGTGCTGGACGTGCAGACCGCGTGAGACGACGCTTCATCCAGTCCCAAACATGCTCAATGGGGGACAGATCCGGAGATCTTGCTGGCTAGGGTAGTTGACTTACACCTCCTAGGGCACGTTGGGTGGCACGGGATACATGTGGACGTGCATTGTCCTGTTGGAACAGCAAGTTCCCTTGCCGGTCTAGGAATGGTAGAACGATGGGTTCGATGACGGTTTGGATGTACCGTGCACTATTCAGTGTCCCCTCGACAATCACCAGAGGTGTACGGCCAGTGTAGAAGATCGCTCCCCACACCATGATGCCGGGTGTTGGCCCAGTGTGCCTCGGTCATATGCAGTCCTGATTGTGGCGCTCACCTGCACGGCGCCAAACACGCATACGACCATCATTGGCACCAAGGCAGAAGAGACTCTCATCGCTGAAGACGACACATCTCCATTCGTCCCTCCATCCATGCCTGTCGCGACACCACTGGAGGCGGGCTGCACGATGTTGGAGCGTGAGCGCAAGACGGCCTAACGGTGTGCGGGACCATAGCCCAGCTTCATGGAGACGGTTGCGAATGATCCTCGCCGATACCCCAGGTGCAACAGTGTCCTTAATTTGCTGGGAAGTGGCGGTGCGGTCCCCTACGGCACTGCGTAGGATCTTACGGTCTTGGCGTGCATCCGTGCATTGCTGCGGTCCGGTCCCAGGTCGACGGGCATGTGCACCTTCCGCCGACCACTGGCGACAACAACGATCTACTGTGGAGACGTCACGCCAGATGTGTTGAGCAATTCGGCGGTACGTACACCCGGCCCCCCGCATGCCCAATATACGCCCTCGCTCAAAGTCTGTTAACTGCACATATGATTCACGTCCACGCTGTCGCGGCATGCTACCAGTGTTAAAGACTGCAATGGAGCTCCGTATGCCACGGCAAACTGGCTGACACTGACGGCGGCGGTGCACAAATGCTGCGCAGCCAGCGCCATTCGACGGCCACCACCGCGGTTCCTGGTGTGTCCGTTGTGCTGTGCGTGTGATCATTGTTTGTACAGCCCTCTCGCAGTGTCCGGAGCAAGTATGGTGGGTTCTTTTTTCCATTTCCAGGAGTGTATATTATACTAGAACTGACTTTTTGAGTGCACAGATCCTGAGAAATCAGTACCCAGAACAACCACCTCTGGCCATAATAACGGCCTTGATACAACTGGGCATTGAGTCAAAAAGAGCTTGGATGGCGTGTACAGGTACAGCTGCCCATCAGCTTCAACATGACATCACGGTTCATCAAGAGTAGTGACTGGTGTATTGTGACGAGCCAGTTACTCGGCCACCATTGACCAGACGTTTTCAATTGGTGAGAGTTCTGGAGGATGTGCTGGCCAGGGCAGCAGACGAACATTTTCTGTATCCAGAAAGGCCCGTACTGGACCTGAAACATGCGGTAGTACATTATCCTGCTGAAATGTAGGGTTTCGCAGGGATCGAATAAAGGGTAGAGCCATGGGTCGTAACACACCTGAAATGTAACGTTCACTGTTCAAAGCGCCGTCAATGTGAACAAGAGGTGATCGAGACATGTAACCAATGGCATCCCATACCACCACGCTGGGTGGTATGCCAGTATGGCGATTACGAATACATGTTTCCATTCTGCGTTCACCGTGATGCGACCATCATGATGCTGTAAACAAAACCTGGATTCATCCGAAAAAAATTATGATTTGCCATTAGTACACCCAGATTCTTAGTTGAATACACCATCGCAGGCGCTCCTGTCTGTGATGCAGCGTCAAGAGTAACCGCAGCCATGGTCTCCGAGCTGATAGTCCATGCTGCTGCAAACTTCGTCGAACTGTTAGTGCAGATGGTTTTTGTCTTGCAAACGTCCCCATCTGTTGACCCATTGATCGAGACGTGGCTGCACGATCCGTTACAGCCATATGGATAAGATGCCGGTCATCTCGACTGCTAGTGGTACGAGGCCGTTGGTATCCAGCAGGGCGTTCTGTATTACCCTCCTGAACCTACCGATTCTATATTCTGCTAACAATCATTGGATGTCTCATTGGATCTCGACCAACGCGAGCAGCTTGGCTAAAATCCGACCGTTATCAAAGTCGGAATCGTGATGGTACGCATTTCTCCTCCTTACACGAGGCATCACAACAACGTTTCACCAGGCAACGCCGGTCAACTGTTATTTGTGTATGAGAAATCGGTCGGAAACTTTCCTCATGTCAGTACGTTGTAGGGGTCACCACCGGCGCCAACCTTGTGTGAATGCTCTGAAAAGCTAATCATTTGCATGTCACAGCATCTTCTTCCTGTCGGTTAAATTTAGTGTCTGTAGCACGTCTTATGCGTGGTGAAGCTATTTTAATGGCCTGTAGTGTAACTAAAAATTTCCCATATCTTAGACGAAGAGTACTACAGGTGACAAGAAAGTGTATTGTTTTCCAGAAAGCAAAACATTCTAACATCTACAAACAGATATAAATACATCCCATTGTGGCTAATAAACCTCTAGAAAAGGTATCGTTATATGTGGCAGGACCCTATCCCATAGGTAAAGGGGGAGTATAATATATAGTAGGCCTGTGTTATATTTTCATTAAATACATAAAACTGTATGTTGTACACAAAGTTACAGCTAGTTCAATTATAAGACGAATTATAGAGGATTATTTTGCAAGAGTAGGAAAACCAGAAGTCATGTTAATAGATAATGTCTCATATTTTGTGGGACGGAAATGGAAATAAATTTTAGATTCCAACCGATTCAAACACATTTTAGTATCCAAATTTCATCCTGAAGCTTCCCCATAGAAAGGGTGTCTAAGGAATTCAACAGGTTTGTGAGGACCTATGTACAGTCATGCTCAAAAGTATCCGAACGACCTGAATTTCATTTCGCCTGATTCGCATGCAACCCACATAATGCAGCTGTCTAGCAGGTCCTCTAATCGCTCCTTGGTAGAGTCGTTTGACTATTGAAAATGATTCCAACAAGTCACCACTAGAAAACACTGCTCTGTATCGCAATATCTCAAGAAGTACAGTAATACTATGATTCTAAAAATATCAGGGAACACCTTATCACAGGTAAGACTGTCCTTGTAAGTTCACATTTATTACAATAAATGACATACCTGAAATGTTACCACTCTCATTATTACGTCAGATAGGAAATGCACGTAGGAAGTTCTTCATATTCATGATTTCCTCTTCAAAGTAACATACCGAACTTATTATTTAACACAAAATGACATTAAAAATTTAAGTTATTCACGAGCAACTAGTCGAGAATATGTATGAACTTCAAATAACACGACGAACCGTCTCGTTCTGCATATGGATTCAAATCCAGGTCATGAAGACTGAGTAAAGGTTTCAGGACTGACGGGAACTAAGTCATTCCTGATTAGGCATACAGAGAGTGATATACCTCGATTTTAGACAGTATCAATTAGTAAATACCAACTTTAAATTACATAACGCAAAAATTTTTAACGGACGCGAATTCCTACCCAGCTTCTATTGTCCCTGTTAACGAACTATGAGAGATTTCAAATATTGCTTCTTGACAAGTAACTTAGTTGAAATTCTGTGAGGTAAAGCTTTGTGTTGGACAGGGGTTCGAACCCAGAACCTAATAAGATAGATATCGAAGCGCAATCAACAGTGACATATGGGATTTTCGCAGCAGTAGCTACATGTTTTGACTGAAATGAAGAGACGAAACATTAATTTTTTCCTTCCCAGGACTCCAACCCGGCACGTATCGCTGTTATGTTCTAGAGAAAACGAAAGTTAAGTATGGGTTTGTTGCACTAGCAGCGACGTGTGACCATGTTTGAACTAGAAATAATATGACGAAGAGTTCAGTTCTAACTGGGAATAGAGCTCCACACATATCGTTGTTGACTACACACAAAGAGACGTCAGCTACCGAATTTTTCTCCACCAGCAGCTCGGAAGAACAGCCTTGAACTTACAGTGATCTCGCAAGGAGTTTTGTGTCTCACTGGGAATCAAAAACGTCAAATATCGTCAGAGTTGACAACGAATGAAAGTACATAAAAATCTAAATTATCATCCACCAGCAAATAGGTATTGTCATGCTAGAGCTTGATAATACATAATGAAATCATTAGTGCGGGGCCAGGATTCGAACGCATTCACGCGCAATATGTGGAGATTTGAGGAATCTGCAGTTTTGAACAAACAACAAATTGTAGCCGAGCTGTATTGTCATGAAGGGATCAAATTCCGGGTTAAGGGCGGTCTGAGGTGCATTTCAAGCTCAGAACCAATTTTATCGACATACAGAAGCTCAGATAAAAGATGGAATAAGTATCCTGTGAACCTACATAGCGTTTGTTTCGTCACTAGAAATATGTAACTAATATAAGAAAGGTTATTGGTGAGATGTCGCCACTCCAGACGTTATTGTGGCTCAACCTAAAGTCTACTTGGTAGAGAAGGAATATCATTTTTTATGTGAATTTCAGACCACAATGCCATTATATCTTCTTCACTTGCAGTAGCCAGAAGAGAATGAAATCTGTATCTCCCTATCTAAAATTATTGACCGAAGTTGGGATCGAACCCAGACCATAGATTTATGAACCTATCATCAGCCCAACAGACCACCTTTTTTCAATTTACTTTATACCACAAAAAAATTAAATGTATCTAGCACCGCCTCGTGATCTGAGAAAAGAAAACAATATCTCGTCACGTTCCGAGTTAATGTATATGGGGAAAACGAAAAGAAAATGTGCTTCATACAGGATGCAGAAAGGTATGTCGCTACTCTCCTTACACTTCATCACCCAGGTACGTCTTCACGTATATCATGTTACTCCACCGAGAATCGAACTTAGTCTTGTCAGTTCACTCA
Source organism: Schistocerca gregaria (assembly GCF_023897955.1). Taxonomy (NCBI): domain Eukaryota; kingdom Metazoa; phylum Arthropoda; class Insecta; order Orthoptera; family Acrididae; genus Schistocerca; species Schistocerca gregaria. Next base: position 251,357,214 of record NC_064927.1, read on the forward strand.
GTGGGTGTCTTCTCCTACCTGCTGATGATCCAGATGCGTGGAGGCTCGCGTAAGGCACTCCCTAAGTAATTAGAAAAATACTGTCTGTATTTTGGGTTCCGTACGATCTAGCAATCACATTTTTGTAGGTAGTTCCAAAAGTCGAATACATCTTTAGGTCCATCGTGGAATAAGTAATGTACCGCATGCGCACGGATACACGTGACAGCGTTGGTCTTGGCGCGCGGGAAGTACTGTTAATCCGGGATTGGAGAAACCGAAGTGTAATGTGTTCCGGAGTCACTCGTAAAAAATACGACAAAAGATGTCGCACCAAGCGCCATACGTCTTCTGCCACCCCACATGTGAGATGGTGTTCGTCTGTGTCTGGCATCCCACAGTCTACGCAGAGAGGCGATTCCGCCATGTTTATCTTGTGGAAGCGTGATCGGGTGATCTGTTTACCATTGACTGTGATGTACCATGTGGATAGAACGGCTGTGTCCAGTGGAACCACGTGAATCGTCTTCCACACCACCTTCCAATTAACCTGAGGACTTTTTGTCTCCACGATGTTTGGTGGGCTGTGTCCAGTGGAACCACGTGAATCGTCTTCCACACCACCTTCCAATTAACCTGAGGACTTTTTGTCTCCACGATGTTTGGTGGGCGCCTCTGCTGTAGGACATGATATATATCCCGCGCCGACGCCTGTTTCGTCGGTGGTACTGCGATACGGACATAGCTGTGTTCAATGTAAAAGTTCCTGAAGTAGTAGAAGGATGGGGGTATGACTTGCGTCGTCAGTGTGGGCATAAGGGAGTGCGGAACTAAAGATTCCAACAGCAAACATGTCAAACTTTCCGGGCGGTGGCGCCACAGCTTGATGTGTGAGCTGACATACAGGGCCACAGCTCTGTCGTGGACATGGACTAGACCAAGACCTCCCCTTTCTGGGGGAAGGGTCAGTGACTCATAACTGACTTTGAAGAGCATGCCTGTACTGACGTAGGCTCCGAATGCCGCTAATAGACGTCGAGCCATCAGTAACGGTATTTGGAAGAACACGTGATATGTGTGGAAGGCGCAATGCGAGGTAAACATTGACGAAGTGTGTCCTTTGCAGAATGTCGAGGTTGTGCAGACGAAGGTTGAAGATCTGGACCCGAATTTGTTGTAATAAGTGGCGGTAGTTAAAAGCCGCAGTGCTCTGTATGTCGTCGTGAAACTCTATTCCGAGACATTTGATAGTGCCACGAAGCTGTAGGGGTTCAACACTCGCTGGGGTCAACCTGTCTCCTATTGGCATGGTGACCGATTTGGCGATGTTGAGACAGCTGCCGGAAGCCACACCATATGTGGTAATCCATTCTAGTGCTCTGTTGACATCGTCGCGAATGCGGAACACGATAACCAGGCCGTCTGCATATGCTGTATAGCGAAATGTGATGTCACGTAGGGTAAGACCGGTGAGGCGCCGACGGACGCAACAGAGGAGCGGTTCCAGTGCCATATCATATAGTAACGTCGACAAGGGGTAGCCTTGACGCACGGGGCGGAAAATCGGGTGGGACTGCGAGAGATGCCCGTTAACGAGCACTTTGGAAGTCGACCCTCAGAGGAGGCGCATCACGACGTCTGTGAATTGCTGTGGGTACTGCATGTGCTGGAGAACGGATGTTAGGTACGCGTGGTCCACTCGATCAAAAGCTTAGCTAAACTCTCAGTGATGCCAGCACTCCCTGGATGCGGCGTGCCCTCGCTAGGGCTATTAAGTCACGAAATCGACACAGTGCTGTGTGGATGTTGTTGATAGCCCCTAGGGAAGTCTGATCTGGCAAGATGACGTAAGGTAGGGTCGGTCGTAGATGGTTTGCTAATAGTCTGGCGAATATCTTCATGTCGCAGTTGACGAGTGTTAGCGGGCGGTAATCTTGTATTCGAGCCCCACATTTAGGTTAGTGAATCGGTATAATTATTCCTTCTACGAAGGTCGCTGGGAGCGGCACCGCGGGGGACATAAGCACCCGACAGATTTCTGTTAACTTGGGACCAGTATATACTGGAAAGTTTTATAAAACTCCACAGGGAGCCCGTCAGGGCCAGGAGACTTGTTGGCCGCTCCTTTACCGATGGCGTCGATAACTTCGCCTTCTGTAATGTCGTTCAATAATTCAGTTTGTGAATCCTGTGGGACAAAGCCGTAAACCATTTGTGAGACTGCTATCACCGTTGTCAGGTCGGAACACTGAGCAGAATAAAGTCGTGCGTAATGGTCAAAGAAGGCTGCAGCAATATCGCGTGTGTTTTAGTGTTTTAGGGCTGCAGTAATATCGCGTGGTGTGGTGTGATGACTGCCGTCCTCAGTAGTGATGGCATGTATCAGCAACCGTCTTCACAGTCTACGTTCTCGGATGACGTGGTACATGGTGGGTCATTCCGTTCCGAGTCTGTCTTGTGTTCGCGCTCGGACGATCGTCCCTTCGAGATGGCGGCGCATATGGGCTACGATCTGTGCTTTCACACGCTGAACTGTCAACTGTCGTTCCGGTGTGGGTGGCAAGGAGGCGCATTCGCGAAGGATGGTGCATGGGGGATTAATTAAATAAAATGCTAATAATTTTAATTTTAGTCGCTGTTTGTCCAATTACGTAGTCTCGTAACCGGTTGGCCCTGAATAATATTAGTATTGCTCCGCAATCTGACTGCACAGAATAACAACAAAGAATGAAAGGAAATTTCCGTTAACACAATTAATTAAGTCCCCAGCAAGTATAAAAGCTACGAAACAACAAAGTACAAATGTAACTGTTCTGTGTGTGGAAGTGCAATTCAACGTACACATCTGGCACGGTTTTACCTCAATAAGACAAGATATTTTAAACACGATTTACACTGAAGTAATTTCAAAAAACTAGAAATACTATAATTGCATATAGAAACCAGAATTACAGTCTAACACAAGAACACGAGCCAGATGCTTTGTTGACTGAACCTGTGACCAAGAGGCATAAGACATTTCAAATAAAAAATTTTCTTTACCTTCATATATATTGACGAAAAATACACTTTGATCATTACAACATCCCCAATCGAATAGCATCTGGTGTCTTGCCCAACAGAACAACTGCACACGACATGGTCACAATTAGTACTCTAACTACGGCTACCTCAGAACTACTACTGTCCTCAGCAACTTCTCAGCGGCAACTGCCAGTGGAGGCGGCTAAATAATATTCTTTGGCGCAATCTCTGGCGCTGTGACTGAGTGTAGCCACCTTTCATATGCCCCTCCTCCACGGGCTAGAATTTGATGGTATTTTTGGCAGCATTGGTGGTGAAAATACCACCAAATTCGTCCAAAAAAATACAGACAAAAATAAAAGATAATATTAAATAAGTAAATACCACATAACTAAATAAATTTTGGCTTTGCACGGACCCTTCAATAACCCAATATATAAAATACAGTAAGGAATACAAATGCTTGCATACATGTGATTTTACATAATAGTTTACACAAGTATCATGTGGTTAAACAATTCAATCAATACCGTCAGCAATGACGAATAGGTGCAGGTAAGAGTCTCATAACATTTCATAAACAGTAAATACACAAAAAATCTGTATATACAAATATTCACATAAAATCCTTTCAATAGTTCAATAAACAAGTAGGATTCCTCAGAGTAGCTGACAGTTCCAACAGTGGCACCCAGCAATGGCGAGCAGGCACAGACAACATCAAGTGACATTATTTCAGTAGAAGCAGTTCCGTCAGTGGCACCCAGCAATGTTGAGCAGGTGCAGACAGCAGCAAGTGACATCATCTCAGTAGAAGCAGTTCCATCAGTGGCAGCCAGCAATGTTGAGCAGGTGCAGACAGCAACAAGTAACATTATTTCAGTAGAGCAGTTCCATCAGTGGCCCCCAGCAATGTTGAGCAGGTGCAGACAGCAACAGATGACACCATTCCAGTAGAAGCAGTTCCATCAGTGGCACCCAGAAATGTTGAACAGGTGCAGACACCAACAAGTGACATCATTACAGTAGAGCAGTTCCATCAGTGGCCCCCAGCAATGTTGAGCAGGTGCAGACACCAACAAGTGACATCATTACAGTAGAAGCAGTTCCATCAGTGGCACCCAGCAATGTTGAGCAGGTGCAGACAGCAACAAGTAACATTATTTCAGTAGAGCAGTTCCATCAGTGGCCCCCAGAAATGTTGAGCAGGTGCAGACACCAACAAGTGACATCATTACAGTAGAAGCAGTTCCATCAGTGGCACCCAGCAATGTTGAGCAGGTGCAGACAGCAACAAGTAACATTATTTCAGTAGAGCAGTTCCATCAGTGGCCCCCAGCAATGTTGAGCAAGTGCAGACAGCAACAAGTGACATAATCAGTAGTAGCAGTTCCAACAGTGGCAGCCAGTAATGTTGAACAGGTGCAGGTAACAGTCCATAATACTCACTATCACTAATTAGACAGTTCATTAGAGTTCATCAACAGAAAACATTTCCAAGTGGCACCCATCATTGTTGAACAAGTGCAGGTAACAGTCCATAACACTCACTATCACTAATCAGACAGTTCATCAGAGTTCATTAGCAGAAATTAAACATTTCCAAGTGGCACCCACCAATGTTAATATTTGTAAGCATGAACAACAGTTTGAATGCACACACAATTGCTTTTACAAAATCATTATCAATGGTCTTACACTAAACATACAAATTATAATAAACATACAAATGATATCAGATAATTGTCATATTAACTATTACAATACACAAATAACAGTAAACCTATAATATTTATGGGTGTCAGTGCAAGGCACAACAAACAAGTAAAATAATATTTAGGAGATAGGTCGGTACCAATTATTTGGGATTGGGAAAGGAAAACACACAAAACACACTCACTCATCTTTCATCCACTTTTAAGTACTACTGTGTAACTGAATAGTAGTAACTGTGTAAATGCAATTCTGTCAAGCTTTGATGCTCAATATGTGTATCAAGTAGTAGTGCTACAGTGTATAACAGTCAATAATAGTTAGTCAACGTCATAGTTATCATGTCAAGACCAATGTTTGCCAAGCCAACTTTTTCTGAACAACTGTCAGTGTGCCAAGATATGCAAATAATTTCTCTCTTCAAAAAAAAGTATATACTGCTTATTGATTTAACAAAGTGTGTGTGTTAGTAGACAATATTCCTTCCACTTGAGTGTTCTAGTGTGCCATCTTCATCCTCCTTGTTCCACATAAACAAACAAAAAAATATTCTCCACACTTACTTCACCTCTTATCCAACAAAACTCCAATAATCATCAGCATCACATAATCTCAGTACCTCAACTATACCTCTTACGTCGATACATATAAACCTTATCATCAATATCATTTACCTCACCTCTTATCCACCAAAACTCCAATAATCATCAACATTACACAATCTCAATACTTCAATAATACCTCTTCAATACGTCGATACTTATACCAATATCATTTCACTTCCATAACAACTCTTTCCTCTAGTCAGTCTCCTCGAACAAGTACAGATAAAATCCTAGTGCAAACTTCAATTCATCATCCCATACAATCCGAAGACACAATGTCCACACACAACCTCTGTGTAATCCATGTGACCCAAATTTTCTACTCATTATGAATTATAAAATACATTTTGGTTACCTTGCCCATCATTAAATAAAAGAAATGCATACATGACCTCTAACAGCTTTTAGTTCGAATATCTTTCAGTAAGTATGTACGAGTACGGAGTGTGAATGATCGTAATATTTCACAGTGTGTACACCACTTCAAGAATCATGACAAAACAGAAGCAAACATGTGGAGCATTTCTTGTGTCAAGTGTCACTTGCTGTTTCAATTGCTCACGAAGAATGCAGTGTAATAACTGTCAATGGTCTAAACCTAGTGTTGGTATGTCATGTCGTTAGCTTCCTTCCTATTAGCATAAATTTATACAGCTTTCATAAAACCTCCAGCTCATGTGACTTCAATGAAGTTTCTTGTACCAATGTCGTTCGTAGAATTATAGCAGTTCATTTTCTTATTTTAAAATATAAAGCACTGAGCGTAGGCAAAACAAGCAATAGCGAGTAAATATATCAGTAGACAACAGAATGTGGATGTACTACAATCCCTATAACGAGGCTCTGCCAAGCAAACAATCTATAATTAATACCATAGTGTGGCCTAAACTCCATGTTCGTGCACCGTACATCAGCATTCTATATACAAATTAAAGCGTAGTTATGACAACAAAACAGAAATGTGTAAATATACAATCCATACCCAAAGCAGCAAATATATATCTTACATAATAAACCGGTCATTAGCATCATATCAGCATAAGCAAATAAATGTTCATATGTAATCTTCATAAGTAATCATGAAGGCGCAAGCAGATAAACCACAAAGTATAACATAGATACATAACCATATCAGCACACCTAACCAGGTGACAATTATGATTTAAATAAATAAGCAGGCACATAATAAAAAAGTGACATCAGTGAAAAAGCAGTGCAGCCAAGCGATGCATAATATACATAATTAAAAACCCTGTTCATTAATCAATCATTGTCAAAATCAGTTAACACAAAGTATAAATCACGTAATCGCGAGCAGCAAATTGCGTCTAAAGTACGTACCTAAGTTGAAATATGTTTCCTGAAAAATAAATTCAATTAATAGTTACCTTCTTAGTTTATTAGTTTCTTCCTCGAAATTACATTCTTCCTGAAATTTTCTCGATAGCAAGTCCTCTTAACGTCGGACACACACAGAATTTACCTGAAGTTCTTAAATATTTTATACAACTGTATCCTGAAAAATACTGAACGTTAAGAACATAATTCATCAAGTTACTATAGCTTTATACTGAATTTATTCGGAGAAATTAGACTGTGTATTTGTTTACGGCTGTCAGTGGATTCGCACTGAGCGCTGGACCAGCTGTGGGTACGCGTGACGTAGAAAGTAATTGTTTGGTGTCAACGACTTCCCTGTGCGGCGCGCAGACTTGACTGTTGCTTTGAGTAAGTGCCGCCGCCGGAACACGGCGCGGTATCCTTGTACTCTCCGTGTGTTTACGTATAACTGTTAGTTTCTCAAAAGTATGTCATTCCACAAAAATTTTAACGTTCGATATATGATGTATTCCCTTAGAGCGCCGAGATTTAAGAGTTTCTAGTTCGACAGTGTTATCATGAATAATTTTGCGAGTTCTATATGGACCGTTATAAAGCAGAAAAAAAATGCGACACAAGCCTTTTCCTTTGTGAGACAAACGATGAGACTTAATTAACTCCTTTTGACCAACTGACAAGGTTTTTAAACGACCAGGACGTTTAGCTGATTTCTCTCTTCTAGCAGCCGCAGATGCAATATTTTGTAGAGCCAGGTTGACAACTTCAGAATGCCGCAGTTTCCGTGAAGGCGGAAAAGGAACGATTTCAGAAATACGATTTGTCGGTGCTTTAGTTTTTAATATCAATATAGGCGGTAAAGAAGTTGAATCATTAGGGAGTTCATTCAGAATGTTTTGACAAATATGAAGATACTGATCCCACGTTCTATGATTCTGATGACAATAAAGTCGACACAATTTATTGATTTCCTTCATCCATCTCTCTGAAGCGTTAGATTGAGGGCGAAAAAGTGAAATGAAAATTGGTTTAATCTTACGATGCCGTAGAGTACGAAGCCAAATTTTGGAGCGAAACTGTGATTCATTATCTGATATAACCTTATCAACATGTCCCACTTCTTTAAGAAGATGTTTGATGAAAGCATTAGATACTGAGTGAGCTGTTGCTTTGCGTAAAGGTGTAAAACACACATTTTTTGATGTCAAATCCACTGCTACCAAAATGTACGCAAAACCATTAGCAGAACGAACCACTGGACCGAACAAATCGACTGGAGCCATATCCTTTAATTTCGCTGGAATGATAGGAAACAACGGTGCTCTGTGAGAAATAGTTGGCGGCTTAGCCTTTTGACATAATTTGCATTTGGAAAGAACAGATCGAATACGTTTTTCCATATTACTGAAGTAGCAATTTTCTCGTAATTTATGAAAGCATTTTCTGGGACCAAAGTGTGCATAACTGAAATGTGTATACAAAATCAATTTATTAACCCATTCATCATGAATGCAAACTAACCAGAGTTGTAGACCGATTTTCGTTTAAAAAGAATATCATTGCGAACTAAATAATACTGTCTAATCGCTACGCTTTCCTTCCTCCTCCACTTCCCCTTAATGTCCTTCCAGATTGGATCCTTGTTTTGCTCCTTAGCGATGTCCTGGAGCGAAGACGAAATAAAATTTTCAAACGCAACACCTTGAATGTACATCAAACAATAATTGTTTTCTTTGCAGTCCTCCTCAGCACTTTGTTTCAAACCCATAGGTGCACGTGATAAAGCATCAGCAATAATATTTGAAGAACCCTGAATGTAAACAATACTAAAATCAAATTCCTGTAGATACAGCGCCCATCGTGACAATCTTTCATGAGTTAATTTTGCTGACATAAGAAATTCCAGAGCTCGATGATCAGTGTAAGCCTTAATATGTCTGCTGTACAAAAAGATGCGAAATTTTGTGAAAGCCCAAACAACAGCCAAGGCTTCTAGTTCCGTAATCGAATAATTCTTTTCTGATTTAGAGAGAACACGGCTTCCAATTGCAGTAGTTTTCTATACTACAACGCCGTTTTCTTCTATCTCTTGAAATAAGTGTGCACCTAGGCCTTTGTATGATGAGTCCGTCGCCAAACAAAAATCTTTAGATAAATCCGAATATGAAAGAAGTGGAGCAGCAACTAAAGCATCACGAAGTTGTTCAAATTATGATTGAGATTCCTCATCCCAACACCAATTATCATTCTTTGCAGATAGTTCACACAAGCGAGGTCTGGCCAAATTATCCAATCTAACAAAATGTCTAAGAAAATTAGACACCAAGGAAACTACGAACATCACGTTTTGTAGTAGGAACAGTATAATTACGAATAGCGTCTAGTTTCTCTGGATCAAGAAGAATAACTTCTGTAGAAATAATGTGACCAAGAAATTTCACCTGAGAACGACCAAATTCAGATTTTTCCAAGTTCACTGTAATGCCAACTCTTGCAAAAACACGTAATAATGAATCCAAAATGTTGTTTACTAACTCCAAGAACGTTTAGAATAAGAATATCGTCAACATATGAAGTAATATTGTCACGAAGATAAACAGGTAAAATTTCGTTTAAACTACGAATGAATGCTGCTGAAGATACAGTAAGTCCAAACGGTAATTTCCGAAATCACTTTTGGGTAAAATAGTCATATCCGGTTATTCTGTACCGACTCTCTAGATAGATTGATAGTTTAAGAATTGTTTTGATAGATACAAAGAATAGTAAAAGAGTAGGCAGCGGTGCAGAAAACTAAAAGGGAAATAGCACCGCTACAGCTCGGGGCCCTGTGCACGCTACGGCACATATTCACTTAGTGTAGCGAATCCCCTGAGGACTTAAATAGCCGCACATAAATTCCAGTTTCTGACTTAGTGACCAATTTGGTGGAAGTGCGTACATAAATTGATCTAACCATGAACATGGATGTATGTCATTCATAAAATTGCGACAGATTTTAATTTTCCGAACAGTTAAAAAGTGTTTACAATCAAAGTTTTCGCCTCGTGGCGACAAAGACCTACCGCGTCTGTCCCCGACCCAATGTCGATTATTGTCAAGTACGCGCGCCTGGCGCTCTCCTGTTGCTTCTCGTAAATGAAATAAATTATTTTCTTCAAAGCCCTCTGCTATCTGTGATTCTAAATTTCTTCTACAGTCTTTTCCTACGATTTCGCTTTCAATTTGTTTGACTTGCTTTCGTAACGCCTCAAATTCCCTTTTAACGCGTTCATTAAATTTTCCCTGATTTTAACATGTTTATTTATGTTCTGGTACTCTTCGGTTTCTGCAAATGGCAGTGGAGCTGTATCGTCTGAATCTCTGTCTTCATCTAAACTAAGACTTGTCAATTTATCTGAAATCTCCTCACCTCTTTCCGATAAGTCACCTATTCTTTCTTTCTGTTTATTTACGTCTTCCGTAAGTGTCGCCACTCGGGGTTTGAGTATTGACACTTTTAGAAGTTAACTGTTCATACTGTTGTGTTAGGTTATTTATTCTGTCATTTGGTACAGATTCCTCGATTCTTTCAAATATTTCTTCCTTATCATGTGCGCGTTGTAAACTTAACTCCGAAAATTTTTGTACTAATACGCGATGTCTTTCTTCCTGTTCTCTATCCTGTTCCTTTTGTCTGATTTCTATTGAAATTAATCTGTTATTGTGAGCATTCAAAATAGGTTGTACTTCTCTAATTTCTTTCTTATTTCATGTTTCATGTTTTTAAAACATGTCCCTATTTGTGAGTTTAATCGTGTTTCCATTGTTCCCATATCAGTTTCTAACCGTGTTGCCAATTTTCCCCTCTCTGTTTTTAATTCAAATCCTAACTGTGATCCCAGTGAGTCTAACCGCGTTTCCATTGTTCCCATCTCAGTTTTAATTGTTCATATTTGTGAGTCTAACCATGATCCTAAATTTAATATTGCACTCATCAACTGCTCCATATTAACTTGTTCGAAATTCTTTTCGCCCCTTACACTTCCCGTAAAACTAACTTCCTTCGTCATGGCAGTAAAGCTATCTGTGTTCGATACTATTCCAGAATCTTCTGTCATTAATCTCGTATTCTGAAAATTTTTTGATTGTGAAAACTTTTGAACTGGTTCCGGACTATTTTCCCGACTTATTAAATTGTTTTCTACTTCATTATTCATTATACTGTTCTCATGTGTTGCCGAGTTCGCCATGTTAACAATTTCGTCATTCTCACTACCGATCATTTTTGCCTTTTTCATCGATCGCGTAAACATTTACAAAACATACAAAACTCGTTACTATGCGAAAATTACACACAATATAACACTTTATCACCAACAATACCATTCACAAGAAATGCTTCCCGACCAACACGATTAACGAACAATTGAAATTCTCGTAATTGCACAAAATTGTCAAACCCGTACACAAGACATCAAAAATTAAATTCTGCAAAAATTCCATTAGAAGAAAGACAAGACAACTAACAATGTTCAGTTACCAAATCTACACATGCAATATAGACTACAATTACTAAATTGCAAATTACTACAACAATTCTACTGTCTGCTATTTTTACTATCAAAAGAATTCCAAGGAACGATCCGAAGCAGTGGACGCCACGTGCATGGGGGCTTAATTAAATAAAATGCTAATAATTTTAATTTTAGTCGCTGTTTGTCCAATTACGCAGTCTTGTAACCGGTTGGCACTGAATAATATTAGTATTGCTCCGCAATCTGACTGCATACAATAACAACAAAGAATGAAAGGAAATTTCCGGTAACACAATTAATTAATTAAGTCCCCAGAAACTATAAACGCTACGAAACAACAAAGTACAAATGTAACTGTTCTGTGTGTGGAAGTGTGATTCAACGTACACATCTGGCACGGTTCTACCTCAATAAGACAAGATATTTTAAACACGATTTACACTAAAGTAATTTCAAAAAAACTAGAAATACTATAATTGCATACAGAAACCAGAATTACAGTCTAAAACAAGAACACGAGCCAGATGCTTTGTTGACTGAACCTGTGACCAAGAGGCATAAGACATTTCAAATAAAAAATTTCTTTACCTTCATATATATTGACGAAAAATACACTTTGATCATTACAACATCCCCAATCGAATAGCATCTGGTGTCTTGCCCAACAGAACAACTGCACACGACATGGTCACAATTAGTACTCTAACTACGGCTACATCAGAACTACTACTGGCCTCAGCAACTTCTCAGCGGCAACTGCCAGTGGAGGCGGCTGAATAATACTCTTTGGCGCAATCTCTGGCGCTATGACTCAGTGTAGCCACCTTTCAACTGTGAAATAAAAATCAAGGGTCTGCCGTGTCCAAGCAGCAGTCTCACGACCATACGTAATAAAGGTTCGTCGTAGGGACGGCTTGGCGCAGGTTAACCACCAACTAATCGACGTAGGATACGTTGGGAGGCGGTGGACGCACAAAGTCCACGTGTCTTCGAAGGCGCGTCGATGGTTCAAATGGCTCTGAGCACTATGTGACTCAACATTTGAGATCATCAGTCCCCTAGAACTTAGAACTACTTAAACCTAACTAAACTAAGGACATCACACACACCCATGCCCGAGGCAGGATTCGAAACTGCGACCGTAGCAGTGGAGCGTCGACAATCCGGAGAAGCGAGATGAGCAAGGTTTAATTTTCAGGGATGTCGGCTACGCCACACCCGTTGGCGACGAAGGGTGACGGCACATACATAGGCCTCGTGGTGAGAGAAGGCTACTGGCCACACCTCCGCGTCACTCACCGTTGCCGCGAGAGAACAGGAGACGTAAATCCTATCGATGCGACTAGACGAGTGACTCGTGAAATGGGTGTATCCCGGTCTATTTCCTCGGACATGTTGCCATGTATCTACCAGTTGGAGATCGCCGATGAGTGTCCCAAGTTTGGGGCACGGTGAATGGCGTGGCAGCTGATCTTTAGGTGCTTGGGTGCAATTGAAATCGCCCCCTAATATCAAGTCATCGTGCCTGCCCTGAAAAAGCGGTGCTATTCCTTCTGCGAAGAAGAACGATCGGTCACGACGGCGATTCCTTTCAGGAAGGGGCGCACAGATTCATAAACTGGTCCGCAGCTCGTGGTCGTGCGGTAGCGTTCTCGCTTCCCGCGCCCGTGTTCCCGGGTTCGATTCCCGGCTGGGTCAGGGATTTTTTCTGCCTCATGATGACTGGGTGTTGTGTGAGGTCCTTAGGTTAGTTAGGTTTAAGTAGTTCTAAGTTTTAGGGGACTGATGACCATAGATGTTTAGTCCCTTAGCGCTCAGAAGCATTTGATAAACCGGACGCCTTGCACCGTTACGGTCATTCCTCTAGCGTCGGGGAGATGTCGGATTTCGTCCGCCTCGAGGCCCACTCTGAAAAGAACTGCGACTCCACTGTTAGTTGGCGAGGCGTGGGACACATGAGCCGTATTACCATACATACCCGGGAAAGCGGCGACGAATACTTCTTGGAGAAAGACAATGTCAACATCTGCTGCACTGGGCATGTCTTGGAGCAGCGACAACTTCGTACGTGTCCGAATGGTGTTAATGTTGATGGTCGTTAAGCGATAGGTCTGTAGATCGTCTCCTGCGGTGGAGGCCTCCGTCAGCGTCGCCGTAAAAGGTGCGGCCTGTGATCTTCTGGCCGCGTCCGCACCGTCATCTGTTGCTACTCGGGAGGGGCCGAGGTGTGGGACGAGAGACCCCTCTCCTCATCCACCACAGAATCGTCTGCAATGTCATCCACCCAAGGTCCCTAAGTTAACGGAGGCTGCGGTAGAACACTTGTGGGCTGAGTGACTAAGGGTGAATCCGCAATTGTTTCTGGTTGTGTACCAACGGCGGGCGCTGTGCTGGCCATCCGTTTGTCCGAGAGAGCGGAATCCGGTTTGTCAAAATCAGACAAAGTGACAGGTGAGGGCGATCTCGTGCCATCCATTTTCCTCGTCGTTTCATCGGCCGTCTGGTCGTCAACTGGAGATGACGTCCGCTGGAGGCAGTCGTGCGAGGGTGTGCGACGTCGCTTTTTATGTTTTCTCGGTGACCTTTGTTTGCGGTCGTGGGTTTCTATGTCCGAAAGAGTTTGTGGTTCCCGTATAAGCATCCCCCTCAGGTAGAAAGGCAGAGGTCGGTACAACTCTAGCGTCGAGTTCCATTCTCTCGTCCGAATCTTCATGTGGAGTCGATGGGCGGCGTTCTTCAATCTCTGCGGACACCGTAATATTGTTGGTCAATCCAGGACCGGCGACAGGTGCGCATTCTAACGCTTCCTATCTTCCGGGGGTGGGGTTGCCGTCTGGCATGACGGTCGATCGTGTCACCTCTGCTTAATTGAGGGGGAGGGCCGTGAGCGTAGGAGTTAGTGCTGTGTCATGCAGTGGAAGTTGTGTAACCCGACGTCGAATACACGCCGAGCGCACGTGACCCTCCTGGCCGCAACCAGAGCAAGTACGAGGTTGTCCGTCGTACATTACCATTGCTCGACAGCCACCAATGACTAAGCAGGAAGGCATATGTTTCTTTGATTCAATTTTCACTTGTCGGGCGCTGTTGAGGACCTGGTACGTCTCGAAGGTGTTCCAATTTTCGGCCAGGTGGCTAATTACCGTCCCATAAGGGCGGAAAGCTGAGGTAAAGACGTCCGGTGGTATTTCGAAAGGGAGTTCGAAGTCTCTTAGTGTGTGTAATCCTAGTCCACCATGGTCAACAGTAACCTCTCCGATGTGACCATTGGAGTGTTTGAAATTGAGAGTGTTCGTGCATCTGTTCACAACTGCGTGATATAACTCGTCATCGACCATCTTGACGTAGACGACGCTACTTGTGATGGATAGGTGGATACCGATGATTTGTGTTGGTACTTGAACTTAGTCACAGATGAATCTTCCGACTTCAAAGGCTCGTGGTCGTGCATAGTCGGGCTCGAAGCTGATGTTGATGATAGCTTTTCTGTACGAATGAACCATGGCGACTCAGTGTTAACGGACGCGAGTATTAGCTGCGGCGAGGAAGAAAACAAACTACGAGCGCTCGTGACTCTGCGACTCTGCGGACCTGAACAACACGTGCTCGCCTTTCACCGGCCGAAAGTAAACTGACCACCAAATCCTCTTTTCAGTGGCTCATTTTTCTATCATAACGCCGTTGTACCACACTGGCTGAGAATTCTGACACACAGGCTCCCTGTATCAATCTGCAGCATGTTCAGTATATTCATTTACTTGGTTGACCGAATAACCATGAACTAGCTGCCTCAGCTACCCAATGCATGCATTCAACTTTATTTTGTAATCACCAAAACTGTCAACAGTGTAGGATGCATAAATTTAAATAGGAAGCGTTCCTTTCCATTTGAGTTACTCTATTGCGCTATCTGTTTGTTGAAAACGTCGTGCAGTGCAAATGATAAGCTATAACTGTTTATCCCTCATAGTGTATTGACCTGGCGATGTGCATTATCCCACAGCGCTGTGGAATGCAGAATTTCTGGAGGAATTATTGCAACTTCTGAAGCTGTTATAGCTACGTGTCAGCTAGTAGTGTAATGGTAAGTATAGCTCACGGTAGATAAGATGTCGCGAGGTGGAGTACATTCATTGCTATATTTTTTAAAACGCAATTCTGCTGTCTACTAATATTATCAATCTACTGGAACTTGTAACATAATTTCCTTCACTTCTCAACCCAAAACAGTCGTATGTGGAAAAAGGGCTAACTTCAGCGACATTTTGTTCATTTCAGGTTTAATAGACAGCCAGACAGTAGGTGCATCTCGTAACTTTTCTATTACGTATGGGTAGAGCGCACCGTGCCAAAATACGTCGTAAAAATATTTTCTGTATTAGCTGTCGTCTGGTAGTGGGATTTTATTCTTCTTCAAACCCTGTTTGACAGCTTTGACTCAGGACAAGTTTTCTACATGTAATCAATAAACTGCATGTGCATTTTCAGACTGTTATAGATAACATCAGAGAATTCGCATATTCGTTGATGATTAATTACTCTCTCATGTTTACTATTGTTTTAACAACATTAAAGGAAACCTTGCGAAAATTGTGAACTGTATTATAAAAAATGAAATAAAATTATCCACGATAACCTTACTACGAAAGTCTGTCTTAATAAAACTGAGCATCCGTACACAAGCGTGCCTCTGTCTTCACGATTTGGTAAACTAGTACTCATTTAGATTTTGATTGGGTCTGTGTTGAATTGGTATGCTGTGTCATACTCAAGAGGTATGCAAATGTGGCATTTCATAAATAAAGTTATGTATTCCTACAAACCCAAAATTTGCTTGTCAGCAGCGGAAAGAGGCGTTACCTGTTGTGCAGCATTGTAAGTTTTTCACCATTGCACTATGAGCTGAAAGTTTTTCTTGCGATTTCCTTGTCGATGTTTGATCTGACTGCTTGTAGTTCTTTCACAGAAAGGGTAAAAACGCCACATTCAGTGGGACTGGAACTATATCAGCCGCTTTTTCACAGGTTAGCACGTTACCATAGAGCTGGCGAAGAAGTATGTGCCTGAAATTCCTCTTACGAGATCAATAGTGGCCAGAACCCGTAAACCGCTATTTGAAGGCTGAGATTAGTTGCGATTTCCACGGGCAACGACTTTCCTGGTTTGAATACCGTAAATTTACAATCTTTTGTTACAACTCAAGCGATGATAACTCAATTTCTTCAATGGAAATGACAGGTATAATCAAGTGAATCTTGAGGCTTAATTCCGTGCACACCAGGAAGTAACTCGTCGATTACAGAGTTGCCAAACATGCGTTGCTTTGTTGCCAAATCTCAGTTACAATACCAGCAGGAAGAAGACGAACCGATGTGATCTTACAGCGGGCTGGGAAGTGAACATACGTCGTGTCTCCAAGTCGCGGCTGCTACAGCCTGGAATATGTAATTCGTCTGATTCGCATTTCTGTAACTAGGTTTAGGGACTCGAGCGTAGTTACTAATAATACTCAGAACTGACTGCAAACTAAGCATCATAAATAAGTAACTGTCATAGTTGTTTTATATGTCTTTCGTAAGTGTACTCAAAACTAAGAAACACATTTACAGTAGTTTTCGTGCCTCGCCGATAGTCGAGCACAACAAACAAATAAAAATGTGTGTGTGTTGCCAAAAGGCTAGAGATCTTACTCCTTTCCGATATACGTCGATGTCAGTTCTTTCATATGATTTGGTCGACATGACCTGTTTCAAGTTGTGTATGACAGACAATACTTCCGGTATGAAGAATGCTATGTGCACAGCACAAGCAATTTTCTTACATACACTCCTGGAAATTGAAATAAGAACACCGTGAATTCATTGTCCCAGAAAGGGGAAACTTTATTGACACATTCCTGGGGTCAGATACATCACATGATGACATTGACTGAACCACAGGCACATAGACACAGGCAACAGAGCATGCACAATGTCGGCATTAGTACAGTGTATATCCACCTTTCGCAGAAATGCAGGCTACTATTCTCCCATGGAGACGATCGTAGAGATGCTGGATGTAGTCCTGTGGAGTGGCTTGCCATGCCATTTCCACCTGGCGCCTCAGTTGGGCCAGCGTTCGTGCTGGACGTGGAGATCGCGTGAGACGACGCTTCATCCAGTCCCAAACATGCTCAATGGGGGACAGATCCGGAGATCTTGCGGGTCTGGGTAGTTGACTTACACCTTCTAGAGCACGTTGGGTGGCACGGGATACATGCGGACGTGCATTGTCCTGTTGGAACAGCAAGTTCCCTTGCCGGTCTAGGAATGGTAGAACGATGGGTTCGATGACGGTTTGGACGTACCGTGCACTATTCAGTGTCCCCTCGACGATCACCAGAGGTGCACGGCCAGTGTAGGAGATCGCTCCCCACACCATGATGCCGGGTGTTGGCCCTGTGTGCCTCGGTCGTATGCAGTCCTGATTGTGGCGCTCACCTGCACGGCGCCAAACACGCATACGACCATCATTGGCACCAAGCAGAAGCGACTCTCATCGCTGAAGACGACACGTCTCCATTCGTCCCTCCATTCATGCCTGTCGCGACACCACTGGAGGCGGGCTGCACGATGTTGGGGCGTGAGCGGAAGACGGCCCAGCTTCATGGAGACGGTTGCGAATGGTCCTCGCCGATACCCCAGGAGCAACAGTGTCCCTAATTTGCTGGGATGTGGCGGTGCGGTCCCCTACGGCACTGCGTAGGATCCTACGGTCTTGGCGTGCATCCGTGCGTCGCTGCGATCCGGTCCCAGGTCGACGTGCACGTGCACCTTCCGCCGACCACTGGCGACAACATCGATGTACTGTGGGGACCTCACGCCCCACGTGTTGAGCAATTCGGCGGTACGTCCACCCGGCCTCCCGCATGCTCACTATACGCCCTCGCTCAAAGTCCGTCAACTGCACATACGGTTCACGTCCACGCTGTCGCGGCATGCTACCAGTGTTAAAGACTGCGATGGAGCTCCGTATGCCACGGCAAACTGGCTGACACTGACGGCGGCGGTGCACAAATGCTGCGCAGCTAGCGCCATTCGACGGCCAACACCGCGGTTCCTGGTGTGTCCGCTGTGCCGTGCGTGTGATCATTGCTTGTACAGCCCTCTCGCAGTGTCCGGAGCAAGTTGGTGGGTCTGACACACCGTTGTCAATGTGTTCTTTTTTCCATTTCCAGGAGTGTAATATGTGTCACTCCCACACATATCGTGCCAACCAGCTAACGAAAGAAAATGCATACATGAGCAAACTCCATAGTCATTAGAATGTATATTTTCTTTCCATATTCTTAAAGCAGACTATTTTTCATGTTCAAGCCGTAACTTTCCAAAAATCCAAAAATCCACTCAGTCATTGACTGTACTCAGTTACATCTTGTGAGAATAATGATATGTGCGGAACACTGGCAATTTTCTTCTAGAATATGATGCCGCTCCCATACATCCTTTGTCAACCTAATAACGAAAGAAATTCATACATGAGCTCATTCCAAAGTCACAAGAATTTATATTTTTCCTCTGTGTTCTTAAGGCAGAAAATTTTTCAACTTCCAGCCGTATCTTTCGAAAAACGAAATATCCGCTCAGTCATTCACTATACTTAGATACTTCCGGTGTGAAGAATGCGATGTGCACAGAACGAACGATTTTCTGCTAGGATATGTCGCCGCTCACACACATCACTCCAATGTCACTAGAATGTGTATTTTTATCAGAATACTTAAAGCATAAAATAAAAATATTTAAAAATCGAGCTGTTACTTACCAAGAAACGAAAAATCCATGAAGTTACCCACCGTACGTAGATTCATTAGGTGTGACGAATGCTATGTGCGCTGTACTAGCGATTTGCTTCTAGGACATGTCGCCGCTCCAACACATCTCTTGTCAACCTAATAACGAAAGAAAATGCATACCTGAGCCCACTCCAAAGTCATCGGAATTTATATTTTTCATCTGTGTTCTTAAAGCAGGATATTTTTCAACTTCCAGCAATAACATTCAAAAAACGATATATCCGCTCAGTCATACACAGTACTTAGATACTTCCTGTGTGAAGAATTCTATGTCCACAGCACAATCGATTTTCTGCTAGAATATGTCGCTGTTCCCACACATCACTCCAGTGTCACCAGAATGTGAATTTTTATCTGAATTCTTGAAGATAATATAAAAATATTTAAACATCGAGCTGTTACTTACCAAAAAATGAAATATCCATGCAGTTAACCACCGGACGTAGATGCAGTAGGTAAGAAGAATGCTATGTGTGATTTTCTTCTACAATACATCGCCATTCCAACACGTCCCATGTAAACCCGCTAACGAAGAAAATGCTATACATTAGAGCACTCCAAAACCACTAAAATTGTGTATTTTTCATCGGTATACTTAACGTGTAATATAAAAGTATATAAACATGGAGCTGTAATATACAAATAAAAAGAAATATCCGCTCAGTCATCCACCATACGTGAGTACAATAGGTGTGAAGAATGCAATGAGCACAGCACTACAGATTTTCTTCTCGAATACGTCGCTGCTCCCACACATCCCTTGTCAACATGCTAACGAAGAAAATGGATACATTAGAGCACTCCAAAGTCACCAGATTGTGTATCTATCATCAGTATTCTTAATGTGTAACATACAAATAATGTATAATATAAAAGTATTTAAACATGGAGCTAAAACTTACAAGAAAATACAATTTTCATTCATTCTTCCACTGTACGTAGATACACCCGGTTTGAAGAATGCTATGTGCACAGCACTAGCGATTTTGTTCTGGAATAGGTAGCCGCCCCCACACATGTCTTGGCAACCAGGTATTGAAGGAAATGTATACATTAGAGCACTCCAAAGTCAACAGATTGTGCAATTTTCATCAGTATGCTTAATGTGTAATGTAAAAGTATTTAAACATGGAGCTGTAACTTACAAAAAAACGAAATATCCTCTCCGTCATCCACTGATCGTACATGCATTCGGTGTGAAGAATGCTATGTGCACATCACTAGCGATTTTCTACTAGGATATGTTGCCACTCCCAAACGTGATTTGAAAACATGCTAACTAAAGAAATGCATACATTAGAGCACTCCAACGTCACCAGATTGTGCATTTTTCATCAGTATGCTTAAAGTGTAATATAAAAGTATTTAAACATGGAACTGTAACTTACAAAAAAAACGAAATATCCACTCAGTCATCCACTGATCGTAGATACATTCGGTGTGAAGAATGATATGCGCACAGCACTAGCAATATTCTTCTACAATATATCGCCAATACAACACGTCCCTTGTAAAACTGCTAACAACAAAAAATTCATACATTAGAGCACTCCACTGTCACCAAATAGTGTATTTTTCATCAGAATTCTTAAAGTGTAACATAAAAGTTTTAAACATGGAGCTCTTTCTTAAAAAAAGACGAAATACCCACTCAGTCATCCAGTGTGCGTAGATAATTTCGGTGTGAAGAATGCTATGTGAACAGCACTAGCCATTTTCTTCTAGAATATGTCGCGACTCCCACACGTCACTTGTAAATCTGCTAACGAACGATATGCATACAACAGAGCACACCAAAGTCACCAGATTGTATTTTTTTCATCAGTATTCTTAATCTGTAATATAAAAGTATTTAAAGATGGAGCTGCAACATACAAAAAAAGAAATATCCACTCAGTTGTCGACTTTACGTAGATACATTCGGTGCAAAGAATGCTATGAGCACAGCACTAGCGCTTTTCTTCTAGAATATGACGTCGCTGACATACGTCTCTTGTCAAACTGCTAACGATGAAAATGCATACATTAGAGCACTCCAAAGTCATAACTTTGTGTATTTTTCGTCAGTATTCTTAATGTGTAGTATAAAAGTATTTTAAGATGGAGCTGTAACTTACAAAAAAACCATATATCAACTCAGTCGGCCAGTGTAAGTAGGTACATTCGGTGTGAAGAATGCTATGTGCACAGCACTAGCGTCTTTCTTCTAGAATATGTCGCCGCTCCACACGTCACTTGTCAACCTGCTAACGAAGAAAATGCATACATTAGAGCACTAAAAAGTCATAACATTGTGTATTTTTCGTCAGTATTCTTAATGTGTAATATATAAGTATATAAACATGGAGGTGTAATTTGCAAAAAAAAAAAAAAAAAAAAAAAAAAAAAACGAAAAATCCATTCAGTTGTCTACAGTACGTAAATACATTTTGTGAGATAAATGCTATGTACACTGCACTAGCGTCGTCCTAGAATATGTCGCCGCTCCCACACGTTTCTTGTCAACCTGCTAACGAAGAAAATGCATACATTCTAGCACTCCAAAGTAATGACATTGAGTATTTTTCATCAGTATTCCTAATGTGTAATATAAAAGTATTTTAAGGTGGAGCTGTAACTTAGAAAAAAAAACGAAATATTCACTCAGTCGTCCACTGTACGTAGATACATTCGGTGTGAAGAATGCTATGTGCACAGCACTAGCGCTTTTCTTCTAAAATATGTCGCTGCTCGCATACGTCTCTAGTCAACCAGCAAACGAAGAAAATCCGTACATTGGTGCACTCCAAAGACATATTATTGTGTATTTTTCATCAGTATTCTTATGTGTAATATACAAGTATTTAAAGCTGGTGCTGTAACTTACAAAAAAACGATATATCCCCTCAGTCGGCCAGTGTAAGAAGGTACATTCGGTGTGAGGAATGCTATGTGCACAGCACTGGCGGTTTTCTTTTATAAAATGTCGCCGCTCCCATACGTCTCATGTCAACCTGCTAACGAAGAAAATTATTACATTAGAGCACTCAAATGTCTTAACATTGTGTATATTCATCGGTATTCTAAATGTTGTAATATAAAAGTATTTAAAGATGGAGCTGTAACTTACAAAAAACGAAATATCAACTCAGTCGCCCACTGTACGTAGATACATTCTGTGAGAAGAATGCTATGTGCACAGCACTGGCGCTTTTCTACTAGAATATGTCGCCGCTGCCACACGTATCTTGACAACCTGCTAACGAAGAAAATGCGTACATTAGAGCACTCCAAAGTCATAACATTGTGTATTTTTCATCAGTATTCTTAATATGTAATGTAAATATATTTTAAGATTGAGCTGTAACTTACAAAAAAACGAAACATCCACTCAGTCGTCCATTGTAAGTTATACATTCGGTGTAAGGAATGCTATGTGCACAGCACTAGCGCCTTTATTCTGGAATATATCGCCGCTCCCACACATCTCTTGTCAA
The DNA here is from genome assembly GCF_023897955.1 of Schistocerca gregaria. Classification (NCBI taxonomy): domain Eukaryota; kingdom Metazoa; phylum Arthropoda; class Insecta; order Orthoptera; family Acrididae; genus Schistocerca; species Schistocerca gregaria. The sequence goes on from NC_064927.1 coordinate 251,379,700, forward strand.
CCTGATAACGAAGAAAATGCATACATTAGAGCACTCCAAAGTCATAACATTGTGTATTTTTCATACGTATTCTTAATGTGTAATATTAAAGTATTTTAAGTTGGAGCAGTATCTTAGAAAGGAACGAAATATCCACTCATTCGCCCACTGTACGTAGATACATTGGGTGTGAAGAATGCTATGTGCACAGCACTTGCGCATGTCTTCTAGAATATGTCGTCGCTACCACACATCTCTTGTCAACCTGCTGACGAAGAAAATGCATACATTAGAGCACTCCAAAGTCATAACATTGTGTATTTTTCATCAGTATTCTTAATGTGTAACATAAAATAATATAAGATGGAGCTGTAACTTACAAAAAAACGAAACTTCCACTCAGTCCTCCACTGTACGTAGATACATTCGGTGTGCAGATTGATATGTGCACAGCACCATCGCTTTTGTTCTAGAATATGTCGTCGCATTTACACACCTCTTGTCAACCTGCTAACGAAGAAAAGGCATACATTGGAGCACTCCAAAGTCATAACATTGTGTATTTTTTATCAGTATTCTTAATGTGTAATATAAATGCATTTAAACATGTAGCCGTAACTTACAGAAAATCGAAATATCCACTCAGTCGTCCACTGTAAGTAGAAACATTCGGTGTGAAGAATTCTATGAGCACAGCACTAGCTCTTTTCTTCTAGAATATGTCGCCGCTAACATACGTCCCTTGTCAACATGCTAACGAAGAAAATGCATGCACTCCAAAGGCATAAGATTTTGTAATTTTTCATTAGTATTCTGAATGTGTTACACAAAAGTATTTAAAGATGGAGCTGTAACTTACAAAAACGCGCAATATCCACTCAGACGTAAATTGTAAGTAGATACATTCGGTGTGAAGAATAATATGTGCACAGCACTAGCGCTTTCCTTCTAGAATATGTCGCCGCTCCCATACGTCTCTCGTCAACCTGCTAACGAAACAATGCATACATTAGAGCACTCCAAATCATAACATTGTGTATTTTTTATCAGTAATCTTAATGTGTATTATAAATGTATTTTAAGATGGAACTGTAACTTAAAAAAAAAACCAAATATACACTCATCCGTCCACTGTTCGCAAATACACTCCTGGAAATTTAAATAAGAACACCGTGAATTCATTGTCCCAGGAAGGAGAAACTTTATTGACACATTCCTGCGGTCAGATACATCACATGATCACACTAACTGAACCACAGGCACATAGACACAGGCAACAGAGCATGCACAATGTCGGCACTAGTACAGTGTATATCCACCTTTCGCAGCAATGTGGCTGCTATTCTCCCATGGAGACGACCGTAGAGATGCTGGATGTAGTTCTGTGGAACAACTTACCATGCCATTTCCACCTGGCGCCTCAGTTGGACCAGCGTTCGTGCTGGACGTGCAGACCGCGTGAGACGACGCTTCATCCAGTCCCAAACATGCTCAATGGGGAATAGATCCGGAGATCTTGCTGGCCAGGGTAGTAGACGTACACCTTCTAGAGCACTTTGGGTGGCACGGGATACATGCGGACGTGCATTGTCCTGTTGGAACAGCAAGTTCCCTTGTCGGTCTAGGAATGGTAGAACGATGGCTTCGATGACGGTTTGGATGTACCGTGCACTATTCAGTGTCCCCTCGACGATCACCAGAGGTGTACGGCCAGTGTAGGAGATCGCTCCCCACACCATGCTGCCGGGTGTTGGCCCTGTGTGCCTCGGTCGTATGCAGTCCTGATTGTGGCGCTCACCTGCACGGCGCCAAACACGCATACGACCATCATTGGCACCAAGGCAGAAGCGACTCTCATCGCTGAAGACGAAACGTCTCCATTCGTCCCTCCATTCACGAATGTCGCGACACCACTGGAGGCGGGCTGCACGATGTTGGGGCGTGAGCGGAAGACGGCCTAACGGTGTGCGGGACCGTAGGCCAGCTTCATGGAGACGGTTGCGAATGGTCCTCGCCGATACCCCAGGAGCAACAGTGTCCCTAATTTGCTGGGAAGTGGCGGTGCGGTCCCCTACGGAACTGCGTAGGATCCTACGGTCTTGGCGTGCATCCGTGCGTCGCTGCGGTCCGGTCCCAGGTCGACGGGCACGTGCACCGTCCGCCGACCATTGGCGACAACATCGATATACTGTGGAGACCTCACGCCCCACGTGTTGAGCAATTCGGCGGTACGTCCACACGGCCTCCCGCATGCCCACTATACGCACTCGCTCAAAGTCCGTCAGCTGCACATACGGTTCACGTCCACGCTGTCGCGGAATGCTACCAGTGTTAAAGACTGCGATGGAGCTCCGTATGTCACGGTAAACTGGCTGACACTGACGGCGGCGGTGCTCAAATGCTGCGCAGCTAGCGCAATTCGACGGCCAACACCGCGGTTCCTGGTGTGTCCGCTGTGCCGTGCGTGTGATCATTGCTTGTACAGCCCTCTCGGAGTGTCCGGAGCAAGTATGGTGGGTTTGACACACCGGTGTCAATGTGTTGTTTTTTCCATTTCCAGGAGTGTACATTCGGTGTGAAGAATGCTATGTGCACAGCACTAGCGTTTTCCGTCTAGAATATGTCGCCGCTCCTACATGTCTCTTGTCAACCTTCTAACGAAGAAAATGCATACATTCGAGCACTCCAAAGTCATAAGAATATGTATTTTGCAACAGTATTCTTGATCCGTAATATAAATGTATTTTAAGGTGGAGCTGTAACTTTCAATAAAACGAAATATCCACTCAGTCGTCCACTGGAAGTAGATACATTCGGTGTGAAGAATGCTATGTGCACATCACTAACGCTTTCGTTCTATAATATGTCACCGCTTCCACACGTCTCTTGTCAATCTGCTAACGAAGAAAATGCATGCATTAGAGCACCAAAAAGGCATAACATTTTGTAATTTTTCATCAGTAGTATTAATATGTATTATAAATGAATTTTGTAAGGGAGCTGTATCTTACAAAGAATCGAAATATCAACTCAGTCGTCCACTGTACATAGATACATTCGGTGTGAAAAATGCTATGTGCACAGCCCTAGCGTTCTTCTTCTAGAATATGTCACCGCTTCCACACGTCTCTTGTCATCCTGCTAACGATGAAAATGGATGCATAAGAGCACTTCAAAATCACACCATTGTGTATTTTTCATCAGTATTCTAAATGTGTATTATAAATGTATTTTAAGATAGAGCTGTAACTTACAAAGAAACGAAATATCCACTCAGTCGTTCACTGTTCGTAGATACATTCGGTGTGAAAATTTCTATGTGCACAGCACTAGCTCTGTTCTTCTAGAATATGTAGCCGCTAAAACAGGCCTCCTGTCAACCTGGTAGCGAAGAATATGCATACATCAGAGCACTCCAAAGTCATAAGGTTGTATATTTTTCATCAGTATTCTTAATATGTGATATAAATGTATTTCAATATGGAGCTGTAACTTACAAAAAAACGAAATATCAACTCAGTCATCCACTGTAAGTAGATACATTCGGTGCGAAGAATGCTACGTGCACAGCACTAGCGCTTTTCTTCTACACTCCTGGAAATGGAAAAAAGAACACATTGACACCGGTGTGTCAGACCCACCATACTTGCTCCGGACACTCCGAGAGGGCTGTACAAGCAATGATCACACGCACGGCACAGCGGACACACCAGGAACCGCGGTGTTGGCCGTCGAATGGCGCTAGCTGCGCAGCATTTGTGCACCGCCGCCGTCGGTGTCAGCCAGTTTGCCGTAGCATACGGAGCTTCATCGCAGTCTTTAACACTGGTAGCATGCCGCGACAGCATGGACGTGAACCGTATGTGCAGTTGACGGACTTTGAGCGAGGGCGTATAGTGGGCATGGGGGAGGCCGGGTGGACGTACCGCCGAATTGCTCAACACGTGGGGCGTGAGGTCTCCACAGTACATCGATGTTGTCGCCAGTGGTCAGCGGAAGGTGCACGTGCCCGTCGACCTGGGACCGGACCGCAGCGACGCACGGATGCCCGCCAAGACCGTAGGATCCTACGCAGTGCCGTAGGGGACCGCACCGCCACTTCCCAGCAAATTAGGGACACTGTTGCTCCTGGGGTATCGGCGAGGACCATTCGCAACCGTCTCCATGAAGCTGGCCTACGGTCCCGCACACCGTTAGGCCGTCTTCCGCTCACGGCCCAACATCCTGCAGTCCGCCTCCAGTGGTGTCGCGACAGGCGTGAATGGAGGGACGAATGGAGACGTGTTGTCTTCAGCGATGAGAGTCGCTTCTGCCTTGGTGCCAATGATGGTCGTATGGGTGTTTGGCGCCGTGCAGGTGAGCGCCACAATCAGGACTGCATACGACCGAGGCACACAGAGCCTACACCCGGCGTCATGGTGTGGGGAGCGATCTCCTACACTGGCCGTACACCTCTGGTGATCGTCGAGGGGACACTGAATAGTGCACGGTACATCCAAACCGTCATCGTAGCCATCGTTCTGCCATTCCTAGACCGGCAAGGGAACTTGCTGTTCCAACAGGACAATGCACGTCCGCATGTATCCCGTGCCACTCAACGTGCTCTAGAAGGTGTAAGTCAACTACCCTGGCCAGCAAGATCCCCGGATCTGTCCCCCATTGAGCATGTTTGGGACTGGATGAAGCGTCGTCTCGCGCGGTCTGCACGTCCAGCACGAACGCTGGTCCAACTGAGGCGCCAGGTGGAAATGGCATGGCAAGCCGTTCCACAGGACTACATCCATCATCTCTACGATCGTTTCCATGGGAGAATAGCAGCCTGCATTGCTGCGAAAGGTGGATATACACTGTACTAGTGCCGACATTGTGCATGCTCTGTTGCCTGTGTCTATGTGCCTGTGGTTCTGTCAGTGTGATCATGTGATGTATCTGAACCCAGGAATGTGTCAATAAAGTTTCCCCTTCCTGGGACAATGAATTCACGGTGTTCTTATTTCAATTTCCAGGAGTGTAGATTAGGTCGCCGCTCGCACACGTCTCTTGTCAACCTGTTATCGAAGAAAATGCATACATAGAGCAGTCCAAAGTCATAAGATTGTGTATTTTTATCAGTATTCTTAATTTTTAATATAAATGTATTTTTAGACAGAGCAGTAACTTAAAAAGAAACTAAATATCCACTCAGTCGTCCACTGTTCGTAGAAACACTCATGTGAAGAATGCTATGTGTACAGCACTAGCGCTTTTCTTCCTGAATATGTCACCGCTCTAACACGTCTCTTGTCAACATGCTAACGAAGAAAATGCATACATTAGAGCACTTCAAGTTTTAAACGTTTTGTATTTTTTATTAGTATTCTTTATGTGTTTCATAAAAGTATTTAATAATGGACCTGTAAATTACAAAAAAATAAAAAAACAAAATATACACTCAGTCGCCCACTGTAAGTAGATACATTCGGTGTGAGGAATGCTATGTGAACAGCACTAGCGCTTTTCTTCTAGAATATGTCGCCGCTAACACACGCCTCTTGTCAACCTGTTATCGAAGAAAATGCATACATCAGAGCACTCCAAACTTATAAGATTGTGTATTTTTCATCAGTGTTCTTAATGTTTATTTTAAGATATAGCTGTAACATACAAAAAAACCAAATATCCTCTCAGTCGTCCACTGTTCGTAGATATATTCGGTGTGAAGAATGCTATGTGCACAGCACTGGCGCTGTCCTTCTAGACTATCTCACCGCTTAAACATGCCTCTTGTCAACCTGTTAACGAAGAATATGCATACATCAGAGCCCTCCAAAGTCATACGGTTGTGTATTTTTCATCAGTATTCTTAATATGCAATATAAATGTATTTTAAGATGGAGCTGTAACTTAAAATAAACGAAATATCCAATCAGTCGTCCACTGTACGTAGATACATACAGTGTGAAGAATGCTATGTGCACAGCACTAGCGCTTTTCTTTTAGAATATGTCGTCGCTTTCACACGTCTCTTGTCAACATGCTAACGAAGAAAATGCATACATAAGAGCATATCAAAATTTTAAAATTTTTTATTTTTCATTAGTATTTTTTATGTTTCATAAAAGTACTTAAAGATCGAGCTGTAAACTATAAAAAAAAAGAACGAAATATCCACTCAGTCGTCCACTGTAAGTAGATACATTCGGTGTGAAGAATGCTATGTGCACAGCACTAGCGCAGTTCTTCTAGAATATGTCGCCGCTTAAACACGACACTTGTCAACCTGTTAAGGAATAATATGCATACATCAGGGAACTCCAAAGTCGTAAGCTTGTGTATTTTTCAAATGTGTTCTTAATATGTAAAATATATGTATTTTAAGACTTAGCAGCAACATACAAAAAAATGAATAATCCACTGTACGTAGACACATTCGGTGTGAAGAATGCTATGTGCACAGCACTAGCGCTTTTCCTCTAGAATATGTCGCCGCTCCGACACGTCTCTTGTCAATGTGCTAACGAAGAAAATGCATACATTAGAGCACTCAAAAGTCATGAGATTATGTATTTTTCATGAGTATTCTTAATGTGTAATATAAAAGTATTTAAACATGGAGCAGTAACTTACAAAAAAACGAAATATCCACTCAGTCGTCCATTGTACATAGATACATTCAGTGTGAAAAATGCTATGTGCACAGCACTAGCGATTTTCTTCTAAAATATTTCGCCGCTACCATACGTCTGTTGTCAACGTGCTAACGAAGAAAATGAATATACATTAGGGTACTAAAAAGTCACTAGATTGAGCATTTTTCATCAGTATTCTTAATGTGTAATGTATAACTTACCAAAAAATGAAATATTGACTCAGTATTCCACTGTACGTAGATACATTTGGTGTGAAGAATGCTATGTACACAACACAAGCGATCTTCTTGTAGAATATGTCTCCGCTCCCACACGTCCCTTGTCAACCTGCTATCGAAGAAAATGCATACATTAGGGCACTCAAAGTCACCATATTGTGTATTTTTTATCAGTAGTATTAATGTGTAATATAAAAGAATTTTAACGTGGAGCTGTAACTTCGATAATAACGAAATATCCACTCATTCATTCACTGTACGTAGATACATTCGGTGTGAAGAATGCTATGTGCACAGCACTAGCGATTTTCTTCTAGAATATGTCGCCGCTCCTACACGTCTCGTGTCAACCTGCTAACGAAGAATATGCCTATATTTGAGCACTCAAAAGTTACAAGAATGTGCAATTTTCATCAGTATTCTCAGTGTGTAATGCAATAGAATTTAAACATGGAGCTGTAACTTACAAAAAAAACGAAATATTCACTAAGTCGTCTACCGTACGTATCTAAATCTACATCCATACTCCGCAAGCCACCTGACGGTGTGTGGCGGAGGGTACCCTGAGTACCTCTATCGGTTCTCCCTTCTATTCCAGTCTCGTATTGGACGTGGAAAGAAGGATTGTCGGTATGCTTCTGTGTGGGCTCTAATCTCTCTGATTTTATCCTTATGGTCTCTTCGCGAGATATACGTAGGAGGGAGCAATATACTGCTTGACTCTCTGGTGAAGCTATGTTCTCTAAACTTTAACAAATGCCCGTACCGAGCTACTGAGCGTCTCTCCTGTAGAGTCTTCCACTGGAGTTTATCTATCATCTCCGTAACGCTTTCGCAATTACTAAATGATCCTGTAACGAAGCGCGCTGCTCTCCGTTGGATCTTCTCTATCTCTTCTATCAACCCTACCTGGTGCGGATCCCACACTGCTGAGCAGTATTCAAGCATTGGGCGAACAAGCTTACTGTAACCTACTTCCTTTGTTGTCGGATTGCATTTCCTTAGGATTCTTCCAATGAATCTCAGTCTGGCATCTGGTTTACTGACGATCAACTTTATATGATCATTCCATTTTAAATCACTCCTAATGCGTACTCCCAGATAATTTATGGAATTAACTGCTTCCAGTTGCTGACCTGCTATTTTATAGCTAAATGATAAGGGACCTATCTTTCTATGTATTCGCATCACATTACACTTGTCTACATTGAGATTCAATTGCCATTCCGTGCACCATGCGTCAATTCGCTGCAGATCCTCCTGCATTTCAGTACAATTTTCCATTGTTGTAACCTCTCGATAGACCACAGCATCATCTGCAAAAAGCCTCAGTGAACTTCGGATGTCATCCACCAGGTCATTCACGTATATTGTGAATAGCAACGGTCCTATGACACTCCCCTGCGGCACACCTGAAATCACTCTTACTTCGGAAGACTTCTCTCCATTTAGAATGACATGCTGCGTTCTGTTACCTAGGAACTCCTCAATCCAATCACACAATTGATCTGATAGTCCGTATGCTCTTACTTTGTTCATTAAACGACTGTTTGGAACTGTGTCGAACGCCTTGCGGATGTCAAGAAATACGGCATCTACCTGTGAACCCGTGTCTAAAGCCCTCTGAGTCTCGTGGACGAATAGCGCGAGCTGGGTTTCACACGACCGTCTTTTTCGAAACCCATGCTGATTCCTACAGAGTAGATTTCTAGTCTCCAGAAAAGACATTATACTCGAACATAATACGTGTTCCAAAATTCTACAACTGATCGACGTTAGAGATATAGGTCTATAGTTCTGCACATCTGTTCGACGTCCCTTCTTGAAAACGGGGATGACCTGTGCCCTTTTCCAATCCTTTGGAACGCTTCGCTCTTCTAGAGACCTACGGTACACCGCTGCAAGAAGGGGGGCAAGTTCCTTCGCGTACTCTGTGTAAAATTGAACTGGTATCCCATCAGGACCAGCGGCCTTTTCTCTTTTGAGCGTTTGAATTGTTTCTCTATCCCTCTGTCGTCTACTTCGATATCTACCATTTTGTCAACTGTGCGACAATGTAGAGAAGGAAGCACAGTGTAGTCTTCCTCTGTGAAACTGCTTTGGAAGAAGACATTTAGTATTTCGGCCTTTAGTCTGTCATCCTCTGTTTCAGTACCATTTTGGTGACAGAGTGTCTGGACATTTTGTTTTGATCCACCTACCGCTTTGACATAGGACCAAAATTTCTTAGGATTTTCTGCCAAGTCAGTACATAGAACTTTACTTTCGAATTCATTGAAAGCCTCTCGCATAGCCCTCCTCACACTACATTTCGCTTCGCGTAATTTTTGTTTGTCTGCAAGGCTTTGGCTATGTTTATGTTTGCTGTGAAGTTCCCTTTGCTTCCGCAGCAGTTTTCTAACTCGGTTGTTGTACCACGGTGGATCTTTACCATCTCTTACGATCTTGCTTGGCACATACTCATCTAACGCTTATTGTACGATGGTTTTGAACTTTGTCCACTGATCCTCAACACTATCTGCACTTGAGACAAAACTTTTGTGTTGAGCCGTCAGGTACTCAGTAATCTGCTTTTTGTCACTTTTGCTAAACAGAAAAATCTTCCTACCTTTTTTAATATTTCTATTTACGGCTGAAATCATCGATGCAGTAACCGCTTTATGATCGCTGATTCCCTGTTCTGCATTAACTGATTCAAATAGTTCGGGTCTGTTTGTCACCAGAAGGTCTAATATGTTATCGCCACGAGTCGGTCTTCTGTTTAACTGCTCAAGGTAGTTTTCAGATAAAGCACTTAAAAATATTTCACTGGATTCTTTGTCCCTGCCACCCATTATGAACGTTTGAGTCTCCCAGTCTATATCCGGCAAATTAAAATCTCCACCCAGAACTATAACATGGTGGGGAAATCTACTCGAAATATTTTCCAAATTATTCTTCAGGTGCTGAGCCACAACAGCTGCTGAGCCCGGGGGCCTATAGAGACATCCAATTACCATGCCTGAGCCTGCTTTAACCGTGACCTTCACCCAAATCATTTCACAATTCCAATCTCCGTCAATTTCCTTCGATACTATTGCACTTCTTATCGCTATAAACACGCCTCCCCCTTCACTGTGCAGCCAATCTCTGCGGTATACATTCTAATCAGAGTTTAGGATTTCATTACTGTTTACGTCTGGTTTCAGCCAACTTTCTGTTCCTAGTACTATATGGCCGTTGTGACCGTTTATTAATGAGAGCAGTTCTGGAACCTTTCTATAGACGCTCCTGCAGTTTACTATTAGCACATTAATATTGTTATTCCTTGTTGCATTTTGCCTACTCCTGCCTTGCCGCGTCTCAGGAGGCGTCTTGTCGGGCCTAGGGAGGGAATTCTCTAACCTAAAAAAACCCCATGTGCACTCCACACGTACTCCGCTACCCTCGTAGCCGCTTCCGGCGTGTAGTTCACGCCTGACCTATTCAGGGGCACCCTACATTTCTCCACCCGATAGCGGAGGTCGAGAAATTTGCACCCCAGCTCTCCGCAGAATCGTCTGAGCCTCTGGTTTAAGCCTTCCACTCGGCTCCAAACCAGAGGACCGCGATCGGTTCTGGGAACGATACTACAAATAGTTAGCTCTGATTCCACCCCGCGAGCGAGGCTTTCCGCCTTCACCAACTCCGCCAACAGCCTGTACGAACTGAGGATGACCTCAGAACCCAGACGGCAGGAGTCATTGGTGCCGACATGAGCAACAATTTGCAGTGGGGTGCACCCAGTGCTCTCTATCGCCGCCGGTAGGGCCTCCTCCACATCTCGGATGAGACCCCCCGGCAAGCAGACAGAGTGAACACTGGCCATGTTCCCCGACCTTTCCGCTATTTCCCTAAGGGGCTCCATCACCCGCCTAACGTTGGAGCTCCCAGTAACTAATAAACCCCTCCCCCCGTGTGCCTGCTCGGACCTTGCTGAAGGAGCGGCCACATGTCCACTCACAGGCAGAGCGGGCGATGCCACACAGCCAGCCTCCACATTGACCCTCCGCCTCGTGCGCCGCGAACGCCGCTGAACCCGCCACTCCCCTTGGGGAGAGGGTGGCCCAACCGCGCCCGGTACCCGCTAAGATGTCTCGACACCAGGGACAGTGGGTGAAGCATGTAACACCTGGGGTGTACCTTGCGACGCACCAGACTCCCCACTGCCGCTACACTCCGAGGCAGCAGGCTGAAGACGGCTGACCGCGGCCATCAACACGCTCAGCTGTTCGCGAAGAGTGGCCAGCTCCTCCTGCGTCCGTACACAGCAGGCACACATCCTATCCATCCTAAGAAATCAATTTACTGTAGAGTGTTAATCAACTTTTAACTAGACTACTAATTCACTAAAGGCGGCTGATTACTGACTAAACTGTGATTGCTAACCACTTCTTGTAGAAAACAATGAAAATAGCACTACCTGTCTCTGGACTGTATTGAAAAACACTAGCACTACTAGCACTATGGCTGACTAAAGGGCCTCTCTCCGACTGTATTCAAAACAAACACCAGATCTATGGAACACTTAATAGCAATCGACTATTAAAGCTTCCTAAAAGCAAAAACACACAGAAGAAGAAGTGACAGTAAGAAAAATACAGATAATACTTAAATTAAGGTAGCTCGCTGCACAGCAGACGTGAAGCAGACGGCGGTTAGGGCGACACTGATAGATACATTCGGTGTGAAGAATGCTATGTGCACAGCACTAGCGCTTTTCTTCTAGTATATGTCGCCGCTCCCACACGTCCCTTGTCAACCTGTTAACGAAGAGAAGGCATATTTTAAAACACTCAAAAGTTACAAGATTGTGCATTTTTCATCAGTATTCTTAATATGTAATATAAAAGTAATTAAACATGGCGCTGTAACTTGCAAAAAAACGAAATGTCCCCTAAATCGTCCACTGTACGTTGATGAATGCGGTGTGAAGAAAGCTATGTGCACAGCACCAGCGCTTTCCTTCTAGAATACACTCCTGGAAATTGAAATAAGAATTCATTGTGTCAGGAAGGGTAAACTTTATTGACACATTCCTGGAGTCAGATACATCACATGATCACACTGACAGAACCACAGGCACATATACGCAGGCAACAGAGCATGCACAATGTCGCCACTAGTACAGTGTATATCCACCTTTCGCAGCAATGCAGGCAGCTATTCTCCCATGGAGACGAGCGTAGAGATGCTGGATGTAGTCCTGTGGAACGGCTTGCCATGCCATTTCCACCTGGTGGCTCAGTTGGACCAGTGTTCGTGCTGGACGTGCAGAACGCGTGAGACGACTCTTCATCCAGTCCCAAACATGCTGAATCGGGGACAGATTCGGAGTTCTTGCTGGCCATGGTAGTTGACTTACACCTTCTAGAGCACGTTGGGTGGCACAGGATACATGCGGACGTGCATTGTACTGTTGGAACAGCAAGTTCCCTTGCCGGTCTAGGAATGGTAGAACGATGGGTTCGATGACGGTTTGGATGTACCATGCACAATTCAGTGGCCCCTCGACGATCACCAGAGGTGTACGGCCAGTGTAGGAGATCGCTCCTCACACCATGCTGCCGGGTGTTGGCCCTGTGTGCCTCGGTCGTATGCAGTCCTGATTGTGGCGCTCACCTGCACGGCGCCAAACACGCATACGACGATCGTTGGCACCAAGGGAGAAGCGACTCTCGTCGCTAAAGACGAAACGTCTCCATTCGTCCCTCCTTTCGGGCCTGTCGCGACACCACTGGAGGCGGGCTGCACGATGTTGGGGCGTGAGCGGAAGACGGCCTAACGGTGTGCTGGACCGTAGGCCAGCTTCATGGAGACGGTTTCGAATGGTCCTTGCCGATACCCCAGGAGCAACAGTGTCCCTAATTTACTGGGAAGTGGCGGTGCGGTCCCCTACGGCACTGCGTAGGATCCTACGGTCTTGGCGTGCATCCGTGCATCGCCGCGGTCCGGTCCCAGGTCGACGGGCACGTGCACTTTCCGCCGACCGATGGCGACAACATCGATGACCTGTGGAGACCTCATGCCCCACGGTTTGAGCAATTCGGCGGTACGTCCACCCGGCCTCCCGCATGCCCACTATACGCCCTCGCTCAAAGTCCATCAACAGCACATACGGTTCACGTCCACGCTGTCGCGGCATGCTACCAGTGTTAAAGACTGCGATGGAGCTCCGTATGCTACGGCAAACTGGATGACCCTGACGGCGGCGGTGCACAAATGCTGCGCAGCTAGCGCCATTCGGCGGCCAGCACCGCGGTTCCTGGTGTGTCCGCTGTGCCGTGGGTGTGATCATTGCTTGTATAGCCCTCTCGCAGTGTCCGGAGCAAGCATGGTGGGTCTGACACACCGGTGTCAATGTGTTCTTTTTCCATTTCCAGGAGTGTACATGCGGTCTGAAGAATGCTATGTGCACAGCACTAGCGCTTCTCTTCTAGAATATGTCGCCGCTCCCACACGTCCCTTGTCAACCTGCTAACGATGAAACTGCATACATTAGAGCACTCAAAAGTCATAAGGTTGTGTATTTTTCATCAGTGATCTTAATGTGTAATATAAAAGTAATTAAAGATGGAGCTGTAACATACAAATAAACGAAATATCCACTCAGTCGCCAACTGTACGTAGATACGTTCTGTGTCAAAAATTCTATGTGCACAGCACTAGCGCTTTTCTTCTAGAATATGTCGCCGCTTCTACACATCGCTTGTCAACCTGCAAACAAAGAAAATGCATACTTTGGAGGACTCCAATGTCATAAGATTGTGCATTTTTCATCAATATTATTCATGTGTAATATAAAATCATTTAAATTTGGAGCTGCAACGTACAAAAAAACCAAATATCCACTCAGTCGTCCACTGTACGTAGATACATTCGATGTGAAGAATGCTATGTGAACAGCACTAGCGCTTTTCTTCTAAAATATGTCGCCGCTCCCACACGTCTTATGTCAACCTGCTAACGTAAAAAATCAATACATTAGAGCACTCCAATGTCATGAGATTGTATATTTTCCATCAGTATTCTTAGTGTGTAATATAAAAGTATTCGAAGCTGGAGCTCTAACTTGGAAATAAACGAAATATCCACTCAGTCGCCGACTGTACGTAGATACATTCAGTGTGAAGAGTGCTATGTGCACAACACTAGAGCTTTTCTTCTAGAATATGTCGCTGCTCCCACACGACTCTTGTCAACCTGCTAACATAGAAAATGGATACATTAGAGCACTGGAAAGTCATAAGATTACGTAATTTTTATCAGTATTCTTAATGTGTAATATAAAAGTATTTGAAGATGGGCCTGTAACTTACAAAAAAGCGAAATAACCACCCAGTCGTTCACTGTACGTAGATATATTCAGTGTGAAGAATGTTATGTGCACAGCACTAGCGCTTTCCTTCTAGAATAGGTCGCCGCTCCCACACGTCTCTTGTCAACCTGCTAACGAAAAAACACATACAATACAGCACTCCAAAGTCATTAGATTGCGTATTTTTCAAGAGTATTCTTAATGTGTAATATAAAAGTATTTGAAGATGGGGCTGTAACTTAAACAAAAACGTAATATCCACTCAGTCTTCCACTGTACGTAGGTACATTCGTAGTGAGAATGCTATGTGCACTGAAGTAGCGCTCTACTTCTAGAATATGTCGCCGCTCCCACACGTCTATTGTCAACCAGATAACGAAGTAATTGCATACATTAGAGCACTCCAATGTCATAAGATTATGTAATATTTATCAGTATTCACAATGTGGAATTTAAAAGTATTTAAAGATTGAGATGTAACTTACAAATAAACGAAATATCCACTCAGTCGTCCACTCTACATAGATACTTTCGTAGTGAGGACTGCTATGTGCACAGAAGTAGCGCTTTTTTTCTAGAATATTTCGCGACTCCCACATGTCTCTTGTCAACCTGCTAACGAAGAAAGTGCTTAAATTAGAGAACTGCAAAGTCATACGATTGTGTATTTTTCATCAGTTTTCTTAATGTGTAAATTAAACATATTTTAAGATGAAGCTATAACTTCCAAAAAATAGAAATATCCACTCAGTGTCCACTGTACGTAGATACATGCAGTTTGGAGAATGCTATGTGCAGAGCACAAGCGCTTTTCTTCTAGAATATGTAGCCGCTCCCACACGTCTCTTGTCAACCTGCTAACGAAGAAAATGCATACATTAGAGCACTCCAAAGTCATAAGATTGTGTATTTTTCATCAGTATTCTTAATGTGTAATATAAGGTAATTTAAATGTGGAGCTGTAACATAGAAAAAAACGAAACAATCACTCAGTCGTCCACTGTACGTAGGTACATTCGGTGTGAAGAATGCTATGTGCACAGCACTAGCGCTTTTCTTCTAGAATATGTCGCTGCTCCCACACGTCTCTTGTCAACCTGCTAACGAAGAACATCTATACATTAGAGCACTCCAATGTCATAAGATTATATAATTTTTATCAGTTTTCTTAATGTGGAATATAAGAGTAGTTAAAGAATGAGCTGTAATTTACAAATAAACGAAATATCCAATCGGTCGTCCACTGTACGTAGGTACATTCGGTGTGAAGAATGCTATGTGCACAGCACTAGCGCTTTTGTTCTAGAATATGTCGCCGCTCCCACACGTCTCTTGTCAACCTGCTAACGAAGAACATTTATACATTAGAGCACTCCAATGACATAAGATTATGTAATTTTTATTAGTTTTCTGAATGTGGAATATAAGAGTATTTAAAGAATGAGCTGTAATTTACAAATAAACGAAATATCCAATCATTCGTCCACTGTACGTAGGTACATTCGGTGTGAAGAATGCTATGTTCACAGCACTAGCGCTTTTCTTCTAGAATATGTCGCCGCTCCCACACGTCTCTTGTCAACCTGCTAACGAAGAACATCCATACATTAGAGCACTCCAATGTCATAAGATTGTGTAATTTTTATCAGTTTTCTTAATGTGGAATATAAAAGTATTTAAAGAATGAGCTGTAATTTACAAATAAACGAAATATCCAATCAGCCGTCCACTGTACGTAGGAACATTCGGTGTGAAGAATGCTATGTGCACAGCACTAGCGCTTTTCTTCTAGAATATGTCGCCGCTCCTACACGTCTCTTGTCAACCTGCTAACGAAGAACATCCATACATTAGAGCACTCCAATGTCATAAGATTATGTAATTTTTATAAGTTTTCTTAATTCGGAATATAAAAGTATTTAAAGAATGAGCTGTAATTTACAAATAAACGAAATATCCAATCAGTCGTCCACTGTACGTAGGTACATTCGGTGTGAAGAATGCTATGTGCACAGCACTAGCGCTTTTCTTCTACAATATGTCGCCGCTCCCACACGTCTCTTGTCAACCTGCTTACGAAGAACATCTATACATTAGAGCACTCCAATGTCATAAGATTATGTAATTTTTATCAGTTTTCTTAATGTGGAATATAAAAGTATTTAAAGAATGAGCTGTAATTTACAAATAAACGAAATATCCAATCAGTCGTCCACTGTACGTAGGTACATTCGGTGTGAAGAATGCTATGTGCACAGCACTAGCGCTTTTCTTCTAGAATATGTCGCCGCTCCCACACGTCTGTTGTCAACCTGCTAACGAAGAACATCCATACATTAGAGCACTCCAATGTCATAAGATTGTGTAATTTTTATCAGTTTTCTTAATGTGGAATATAAAAGTATTTAAAGAATGAGCTGTAATTTACAAATAAACGAAATATCCAATCAGTCGTCCACTGTACGTAGGTACATTCGGTGTGAAGAATGCTATGTGCACAGCACTAGCGCTTTTCTTCTAGAATATGTCGCCGCTCCCACACGTCGCTTGTCAACCTGCTAACGAAGACCATCTATACATTAGAGCACTCCAATGACATAAGATTATGTAATTTTTATTAGTTTTCTTAATGCGGAATAGAAGAGTATTTAAAGAATGAGCTGTAATTTACAATTAAACGAAATATCCAATCAGTCGTCCACTGTACGTAAATACATTCGGTGTGAAGAATGCTATGTGCACAGCACTAGCGCTTTTCTTCTAGAATATGTCGCCGCTCCCACACGTCTCTTGTCAACTTGCTAACGAAGAACATCCATACATTAGAACACTCCAAAGTCATCAGATTGTGTTTTTCTCAATAGTATTCATGGTGTATAATATAAAATTATTGAAAGATAAAGCTGTGACTTACAAGAATACCAAATCCCACTCAGTCGCGCACTGTACGAAGATACATTCTGTGTGAAGTATGCTATGTGTACAGCGCTAGCACTTTCCTTCTAGAATATGTCGCCGCTCCCACACGTCTCTCGTCAACCTGCTAACAAACAAAATGTATACACTAGAGCACTCCAAAGTCATAAGACTATGTAATTTCTATCAGTATTCTTAATGTGGAATGTAAAAGTATTTAAAGATTGAGCTATAACTTAAAAATAAACGAAATGTCCACTCAGTCGCCCACTGTACGTAGATACATTCGGTGTGAAGAATGCTATGTGTACAGCACTAGCACTTTCCTTCTAGAATATGTCGCCGCACGCACACGTCTCTTGTCAACCTGCTAACGAAGAAAATGCATACATAAGAGCACTCCATAGTCATAAGATTGTGTAATTTTCAACAGTGTTCTTAATGTGGAATATAAAAGTCTTTAAAGAATGAGCTGTAATTTTCAAATAAACGAAATATGCAATCAGTCGTCCACAGTACGTTGGTACATTCGGTGTGAAGAATGCTATGTGCACTGCACTAGCGCTTTTCTTCTAGAATATGTCGCCGCTCCCACACGTCTCTTGTCAAAATGCTAACGAAGACCATCTATACATTAGAGCACTCCAATGACATAAGATTATGTAATTTTTATTAGTTTTCTTAATGCGGAATATAAGAGTATTTAAAGAATGAGCTGTAATTTACAAATAAACGAAATATCCAATCAGTCGTCCACTGTACGTAGGTACATTCGGTGTGAAGAATGCTATGTGCACAGCACTAGCGCTTTTCTTCTAGAATATGTCGCCGCTCCCACACGTCTCTTGTCAACCTGCTAACGAAGGACATCTATACATTAGAGCACTCCAATGTCATAAGGTTATGTAATTTTTATCAGCTTTCTTAATGTGGAATATAAAAGTATTTAAAGAATGAGCTGTAATTTACAAATAAACGAAATATCCAATCAGTCGTCCACTGTACGTAGGAACATTCGGTGTGAGGAATGCTATGTGCACAGCACTAGCGCTTTTCTTCTCGAATATGTCGCCGCTCCCACACGTCTCTTGTCAACCTGCTAACGAAGAACATCCATACATTAGAGCACTCCAATGTCATAAGAATATGTAATTTTTATCAGTTTTCTTAATGTGGAATATAAAAGTATTTAAAGAATGAGCTGTAATTTACAAATAAACGAAATATCCAATCAGTCGTCCACTGTACGTAGGTACATTCGGTGTGAAGAATGCTATGTGCACAGCACTAGCGCTTTTCTTCTACAATATGTCGCCGCTCTCACACGTCTCTTGTCAACCTGCTAACGAAGAACATCTATACATTAGAGCACTCATATGGCATAAGATTATGTAATTTTTATCAGTTTTCTTAATGTGGAATATAAAAGTATTTAAAGAAAGAGCTGTAATTTACAAATAAACGAAATATCCAATCAGTCGTCCACTGTACGTAGGTACATTCGGTGCGAAGAATGCTATGTGCACAGCACTAGAACTTTTCTTCTAGAATATGTCGCTGCTCCCACACGTCTCTTGTCAACCTGCTAACGAAGAACATTTATACATTAGAGCACTCCAATGACATAAGATTATGTAATTTTTATTAGTTTTCTTAATGTGGAATATAAGAGTATTTAAAGAATGAGCTGTAATTTACAAATAAACTTAATATCCAATCAGTCGTCCACTGTACGTAGGTACATTTGGTGTGAAGAATGCTATGTGCACAGCACTAGCGCTTTTCTTCTAGAATATGTCGCCGTTCCCACACGTCTCTTGTCAACCTGCTAACGAAGAACATCCATACATTAGAGCACTCCAATGTCATAAGATTATGTAATTTTTATCAGTTTTCTTAATTCGGAATATAAAAGTATTTAACGAATGTGCTGTAATTTACAAATAAACGAAATATCCAATCAGTCGTCCACCGTACGTAGGTACATTCGGTGTGAAGAATGCTATGTGCACAGCACTAGCGCTTTTCTTCTAGAATATGTCGCCGCTCCCACACGTCTCTTGTCAACCTGCTAACGAAGAACATCTATACATTAGAGCACTCCAATGTCATAAGATTATGTAATTTTTATCAGTTTTCTTAATGTGGAATATAAAAGTATTTAAAGAATGAGCTGTAATTTACAAATAATTGAAATATCCAAGCATTCGTCCACTGTACGTAGGTACATTCGGTGTGAAGAATGCTATGTGCACAGCACTAGCGCTTTTCTTCTAAAATATGTCGCCGCTCCCACACGTCTCTTGTCAACCTGCTAACGAAGAACATCCATACATTAGAGCACTCCAATGTCATAAGGTTATGTAATTTTTATCAGCTTTCTTAATGTGGAATATAAAAGTATTTAAAGAATGAGCTGTAATTTACAAATAAACGAAATATCCAATCAGTCGTCCACTGTACGTAGGAACATTCGGTGTGAAGAATGCTATGTGCACAGCACTAGCGCTTTTCTTCTAGAATATGTCGCCGCTCCCACACGTCTCTTGTCAACCTGCTAACGAAGAACATCCATACATTAGAGCACTCCAATGTCATAAGATTATGTAATTTTTATCAGTTTTCTTAATGTGGAATATAAGAGTATTTAAAGAATGAGCTGTAATTTACAAATAAACGAAATATCCAATCAGTCGTCCACTGTACGTAGGTACATTCGGTGTGAAGAATGCTATGTGCACAGCACTAGCGCTTTTCTTCTACAATATGTCGCCGCTCTCACACGTCTCTTGTCAACCTGCTAACGAAGAACATCTATACATTAGAGCACTCCAATGGCATAAGATTATGTAATTTTTATCAGTTTTCTTAATGTGGAATATAAAAGTATTTAAAGAAAGAGCTGTAATTTACAAATAAACGAAATATCCAATCAGTCGTCCACTGTACGTAGGTACATTCGGTGTGAAGAATGCTATGTGCACAGCACTAGCGCTTTTCTTCTACAATATGTCGCCGCTCTCACACGTCTCTTGTCAACCTGCTAACGAAGAACATCTATACATTAGAGCACTCATATGGCATAAGATTATGTAATTTTTATCAGTTTTCTTAATGTGGGATATAAAAGTATTTAAAGAAAGAGCTGTAATTTAAAAATAAACGAAATATCCAATCAGTCGTCCACTGTACGTAGGTACATTCGGTGCGAAGAATGCTATGTGCACAGCACTAGAACTTTTCTTCTAGAATATGTCGCCGCTCCCACACGTCTCTTGTCAACCTGCTAACGAAGAACATCCATACATTAGAACACTCCAAAGTCATCAGATTGTGTTTTTCTCAATAGTATTCATGGTGTATCATATAAAATTATTGAAAGATAAAGCTGTGACTTACAAGAAAACCAAATCCCACTCAGTCGCGCACTGTACGAAGATACATACTGTGTGAAGTATGCTATGTGTACAGCGCTAGCACTTTCCTTCTAGAATATGTCGCCGCTCCCACACGTCTCTCGTCAACCTGCTAACAAACAAAATGTATACACTACAGCACTCCAAAGTCATAAGACTATGTAATTTCTATCAGTATTCTTAATGTGGAATGTAAAAGTATTTAAAGATTGAGCTATAACTTAAAAATAAACGAAATGTCCACTCAGTCGCCCACTGTACGTAGATACATTCGGTGTGAAGAATGCTATGTGTACAGCACTAGCACTTTCCTTCTAGAATATGTCGCCGCACCCACACGTCTCTTGTCAACCTGCTAACGAAGAAAATGCATACATAAGAGCACTCCATAGTCATAAGATTGTGTAATTTTCAACAGTGTTCTTAATGTGGAATATAAAAGTCTTTAAAGAATGAGCTGTAATTTTCAAATAAACGAAATATGCAATCAGTCGTCCACAGTACGTTGGTACATTCGGTGTGAAGAATGCTATGTGCACAGCACTAGCGCTTTTCTTCTAGAATATGTCGCCGTTCCCACACGTCTCTTGTCAACCTGCTAACGAAGGACATCCATACATTAGAGCACTCCAATGTCATAAGATTATGTAATTTTTATCAGTTTTCTTAATTCGGAATATAAAAGTATTTAAAGAATGAGCTGTAATTTACAAATAAACGAAATATCCAATCAGTCGTCCACTGTACGTAGGTACATTCGGTGTGAAGAATGCTATGTGCACAGCACTAGCGCTTTTCTTCTACAATATGTCGCCGCTCCCACACGTCTCTTGTCAACCTGCTAACGAAGAACATCTATACATTAGAGCACTCCAATGTCATAAGATTATGTAATTTTTATCAGTTTTCTTAATGTGGAATATAAAAGTATTTAAAGAATGAGCTGTAATTTACAAATAAACGAAATATCCAATCAGTCGTCCACTGTACGTAGGTACATTCGGTGTGAAGAATGCTATGTGCACAGCACTAGCGCTTTTCTTCTAGAATATGTCGTCGCTCCCACACGTCACTTGTCAACCTGCTAACGAAGAACATCTATACATTAGAGCACTCCAATTACATAAGATTATGTAATTTTTATTAGTTTTCTTAATGTATAATATAAGAGTATTTAAAGAATGAGCTGTAATTTACAAATAATTGAAATATCCAATCATTCGTCCACTGTACGTAGGTACATTCGGTGTGAAGAATGCTATGTGCACAGCACTAGCGCTTTTCTTCTAGAATATGTCGCCGCTCCCACACGTCTCTTGTCAACCTGCTAACGAAGACCATCTATACATTAGAGCACTCCAATGACATAAGATTATGTAATTTTTATTAGTTTTCTTAATGCGGAAAAATAAGAGTATTTAAAGAATGAGCTGTAATTTACAAATAAACGAAATATCCAATCAGTCGTCCACTGTACGTAGGAACATTCGGTGTGAAGAATGCTATGTGCACAGCACTAGCGCTTTTCTTCTAGAATATGTCGCCGCTCCCACACGTCTCTTGTCAACCTGCTAACGAAGAACATCTATACATTAGAGCACTCCAATGTCATAAGATTATGTAATTTTTATCAGTTTTCTTAATGTGGAATATCAAAGTATTTAAAGAATGAGCTGTAATTTACAAATAAACGAAATATCCAATCAGTCGTCCAGTGTACGTAGGTACATTCGGTGTGAAGAATGCTATGTGCACAGCACTAGCGGTTTTCTTCTACAATATGTCGCCGCTCCCACACGTCTCTTGTCAACCTGCTAACGAAGAACATCTATACATTAGAGCACTCCAATGGCATAAGATTATGTAATTTTTATCAGATTTCTTAATGTGGAATATAAAAGTATTTAAAGAAAGAGCTGTAATTTACAAATAAACGAAATATCCAATCAGTCGTCCACTGTACGTAGGTACATTCGGTGTGAAGAATGCTATGTGCACAGCACTAGAACTTTTCTTCTAGAATATGTCGCCGCTCCCACACGTCTCTTGCCAACCTGCTAACGAAGAACATTTATACATTAGAGCACTCCAATGACATAAGATTATGTAATTTTTATTAGTTTTCTTAATGTGGAATATAAGAGTATTTAAAGAATGAGCTGTAATTTACAAATAAACGAAATATCCAATCATTCGTCCAATGTACGTAGGTACATTCGGTGTGAAGAATGCTATGTGCACAGCACTAGCGCTTTTCTTCTAGAATATGTCGCTGCTCCCACACGTCTCTTGTCAACCTGCTAACGAAGAACATCCATAGATTAGAGCACTCCAATGTCATAAGATTGTGTAATTTTTATCAGTTTTCTTAATGTGGAATATAAAAGTATTTAAAGAATGAGCTGTAATTTACAAATAAACGAAATATCCAATCATTCGTCCACTGTACGTAGGTACATTCGGTGTGAAGAATGCTATGTGCACAGCACTAGCGCTTTTCTTCAAGAATATGTCGCCGCTCCCACACGTCTCTTGTCAACCTGCTAACGAAGACCATCCATACATTAGAGCACTCCAATGACATAAGATTATGTAATTTTTATTAGTTTTCTTAATGCGGAATAGAAGAGTATTTAAAGAATGAGCTGTAATTTACAAATAAACGAAATATCCAATCAGTCGTCCACTGTACGTAGGTACATTCGGTGTGAAGAATGCTATGTGCACAGCACTAGCGCTTTTCTTCTAGAATTTGTCGCCGCTCCCACACGTCTCTTGTCAACCTGCTAACGAAGAACATCCATACATTAGAACACTCCAAAGTCATCAGATTGTGTTTTTCTCAATAGTATTCATGGTGTATAATATAAAATTATTGAAAGATAAAGCTGTGACTTACAAGAAAACCAAATCCCACTAAGTCGCGCACTGTACGAAGATACATTCTGTGTGAAGTATGCTATGTGTACAGCGCTAGCACTTTCCTTCTAGAATATGTCGCCGCTCCCACACGTCTCTCGTCAACCTGCTAACAAACAAAATGTATACACTAGAGCACTCCAAAGTCATAATACTATGTAATTTCTATCAGTATTCTTAATGTGGAATGTAAAAGTATTTACAGATTGAGCTATAACTTAAAAATAAAGGAAATGTCCACTCAGTCGCCCACTGTACGTAGATACATTCGGTGTGAAGAATGCTATGTGTACAGCACTAGCACTTTCCTTCTAGAATATGTCGCCGCACCCACACGTCTCTTGTCAACCTGCTAACGAAGAAAATGCATACATAAGAGCACTCCAAAGTCATAAGATTGTGTAATTTTCAACAGTGTTCTTAATGTGGAATATAAAAGTCTTTAAAGAATGAGCTGTAATTTTCAAATAAACGAAATATCCAATCAGTCGTCCACAGTACGTAGGTACATTCGGTGTGAAGAATGCTATGTGCACAGCACTAGCGCTTTTCTTCTAGAATATGTCGCCGTTCCCACACGTCTCTTGTCAACCTGCTAACGCAGAACATCCATACATTAGAGCACTCCAATGTCATATGATTATGTAATTTTTATCAGTTTCCTTAATGTGGAATATAAAAGTATTTAAAGAATGAGCTGTAATTTACAAATAAACGAAATATCCAATCAGTCGTCCACTGTACGTAGGTACATTCGGTGTGAAGAATGCTATGTGCACAGCACTAGCGCTTTTGTTCTATAATATGTCGCCGCTCCCACACGTCTCTTGTCAACCTGCTAACGAAGAACATCTATACATTAGAGCACTCCAATGTCATAAGATTATGTAATTTTTATCAGTTTTCTTAATGTGGAATATAAAAGTATTTAAAGAACGAGCTGTAATTTACAAATAAACGAAATATCCAATCAGTCGTCCACTGTACGTAGGTACATTCGGTGTGAAGAATGCTATGTGCACAGCACTAGCGCTTTTCTTCTAGAATATGTCGTCGCTCCCACACGTCTCTTGTCAACCTGCTAACGAAGAACATCCATACATTAGAGCACTCCAATGACATAAGATTATGTAATTTTTATTAGTTTTCTTAATGCGGAATATAAGAGTATTTAAAGAATGAGCTGTAATTTACAAATAAACGAAATATCCAATCAGTCGCGCACTGTACGAAGATACATTCTGTGTGAAGTATGCTATGTGTACAGCACTAGCACTTTCCTTCTAGAAAATGTCGCCGCTCCCACAGGTCTCTCGTCAACCTGCTAACAAACAAAATGTTTACACTAGAGCACTCCAAAGTCATAAGACTATGTAATTTCTATCAGTATTCTTAATGTGGAATGTAAAAGTATTTAAAGATTGAGCTATAACTTAAAAATAAACGAAATGTCCACTCAGTCGCGCACTGTACGTAGATACATTCGGTGTGAAGAATGCTATGTGTACAGCACTAGCACTTTCCTTCTAGAATATGTCGCCGCACCCACCCGTCTCTTGTCAACCTGCTAACGAAGAAAATGCGTACATTACAGCACTCCAATGTCATAAGATTGTGTATTTTCTATCAGTATTCTTAGTGTGTAATATAAAAGTATTCGAAGCTGGAGCTCTAACTTGGAAATAAACGAAATATCCACTCAGTCGCCGACTGTACGTAGATACATTCAGTGTGAAGAGTGCTATGTGCACAACACTAGGGCTTTTCTTCTAGAATATGTCAACTCTCCCACACGAATCTTGTCAACCTGCTAACATAGAAAATGGATACATTAGAGCACTGGAAAGTCATAAGATTACGTAATTTTTATCAGTATTCTTAATGTGTAATATAAAAGTATTTGAAGATGGGCCTGTAACTTACAAAAAAGCGAAATAACCACCCAGTCGTTCACTGTACGCAGATATATTCAGTGTGAAGAATGTTATGTGTTCAGCACTAGCGCTTTCATTCTAGAATGGGTCGCCGCTCCCACACGTCTCTTGTCAACCTGCTAACGAAAAAACACATACAATAGAGCACTCCAAAGTCATTAGATTGTGTATTTTTCAAGAGTATTCTTAATGTGTAATATAAAAGTATTTGAAGATGGGGCTGTAACTTAAACAAAAACGTAATATCCACTCAGTCTTCCACTGTACGTAGGTACATTCGTAGTGAGAATGCTATGTGCACTGAAGTAGCGCTCTACTTCTAGAATATGTCGCCGCTCACAAACGTCTATTGTCAACCAGCTAACGAAGAACATCTATACATTAGAGCACTCCAATGTCATAAGATTATGTAATTTTTATCAGTTTTCTTAATGTGGAATATAAAAGTATTTAAAGAATGATCTGTAATTTACAAATAACCCAAATATCCAATCAGTCGTCCACTCTACGTAGATACTTTCGTAGTGAGGAATGCTATGTGCACAGAAGTAGCGCTTATTTTCTAGAATATTTCGCTACTCCCACATGTCTCTTGTCAACCTGCTAACGAAGAAAGTGCTTACATTAGAGAACTCCAAAGTCATACGATTGTGTATTTTTCATCAGTATTCTTAATGTGTAAATTAAACATATTTTAAGATGAAGCTATAACTTCCAAAAAATAGAAATAGCCACTCAGTGTCCACTGTACGTAGATACATGCAGTGTGGAGAATGCTATGTGCAGAGCACTAGCGCTTTTCTTCTAGAATATGTTGCCGCTCCCACACGTCTCTTGTCAACCTGCTAACGAAGAAAATGCATACATTAGAGCACTCCAAAGTCATAAGATTGTGTATTTTTCATCAGTATTCTTAATGTGTAATATAAGGTAATTTAAATGAGGAGCTGTAACATAGAAAAAAACGAAACAATCACTCAGTCGTCCACTGTACGTAGGTACATTCGGTGTGAAGAATGCTATGTGCACAGCACTAGCGCTTTTCTTCTAGAATATGTCGCCGTTCCCACACGTCTCTTGTCAACCAGCTAACGAAGAACATCTATACATTAGAGCACTCCAATGTCATATGATTATGTAATTTTTATCTGTTTTCTTAATGTGGAATATAAAAGTATTTAAAGAATGAGCTGTAATTTACAAATAACCGAAGTATCCAATCAGTCGTCCACTGTACGTAGGTACATTCGGTGTGAAGAATGCTATGTGCACAGCACTAGCGCTTTTCTTCTAGAATATGTCGCCGCTCCCAGACGTCACTTGTCAACCTACTAACGAAGAACATCTATACATTAGAGCACTCCAATGTCATAAGATTATGTATTTTTTATCAGTTTCCTTAATGTGGAATATAAAAGTATTTAAAGAATGAGCTGTAATTTACAAATAAACGAAATATCCAATCGGTCGTCCACTGTACGTAGGTACATTCGGTGTAAAGAATGCTATGTGCACAGCTCCAGCTCTTTTCTTCTGGAATATGTCGCCGCTCCCACACGTCTCTTGTCAACCTGCTAACGAAGAACATCCATACATTAGAGCACTATAATGTCATAAGATTATGTAATTTTTATCAGCTTTCTTAATGTGGAATATAAAAGTATTTAAAGGATGAGCTGTAATTTACAAATAAACGAAATATCCAATCAGTCGTCCACTGTACGTAGGTACATTCGGTGTGAAGAATGCTATGTGCACAGCACTAGCGCTTTTCTTCTAGAATATGTCGCCGCTCCCACACGTCTCTTGTCAACCTGCTAACGAAGAACATCCATACATTAGAGCACTCCAATGTCATAAGATTATGTAATTTTTATCAGTTTTCTTAATGTGGAATATAAAAGTATTTAAAGAATGAGCTGTAATTTACAAATAAACGAAATATCCAATCAGTCGTCCACAGTACGTAGGTACATTCGGTGTGAAGAATGCTATGTGCACAGCACTAGCGCTTTTCTTCTAGAACATGTCGCCGCTCCCACACGTCTCTTGTCAACCTGCTGACGAAGAACATCTATACATTAGAGCACTCAAATGTCATAAGATTATGTAATATTTATCAGTTTTCTTAATTCGGAATATAAAAGTATTTAAAGAATGAGCTGTAATTTACAAATAAACGAAATATCCAATCAGTCGTCCACTGTACGTAGATACATTCGGTGTGAAGAATGCTATGTGCACAGCACTAGCGCTTTTCTTCTACAATATGTCGCCGCTCCCACACGTCTCTTGTCAACCTGCTAACCCTGCTAACGAAGAACATCTATACATTAGAGCACTCCAATGTCATAAGATTATGTAATTTTTATCAGTTTTCTTATTGTGGAATATAAAAGTATTTAAAGAATGAGCTGTAATTTACAAATAAACGAAATATCCAATCAGTCGTCCACTGTACGTAGGTACATTCGGTGTGAAGAATGCTATGTGCACAGCACTAGCGCTTTTCTTCTAGAATATGTCGCCGCTCCCACACGTCTCTTGTCAACCTGCTAACGAAGAACATCCATACATTAGAGCACTCAAATGTCATAAGATTATGTAATTTTTATCAGTTTTCTTAATGTGGAATATCAAAGTATTTAAAGAATGAGCTGTAATTTACAAATAAACGAAATATCCAATCAGTCGTCCACTGTACGTAGGTACATTCGGTGTGAAGAATGCTATGTGCACAGCACTAGCGCTTTTCTTCTAGAATATGTCGCCGCTCCCACACGTCTCTTGTCAACCTGCTAACGAAGAACATCCATACATTAGAGCACTCCAATGTCATAAGATTATGTACTTTTTATCAGTTTTCTTAATGTGGAATATAAAAGTATTTAAAGAACGAGATGTAATTCACAATTAAACGAAATATCCAATCAGTCGTCCACTGTACGTAGGTACATTCGGTGTGAAGAATGCTATGTGCACAGCACTAGCGCTTTTCTTCTAGAATATGTCGCCGCTCCCACACGTCTCTTGTCAACCTGCTAACGAAGAACATCCATACATTAGAACACTCCAATGTCATAAGATTATGTAATTTTTTTCAGTTTTCTTAATGTGGAATATAAAAGTATTTAAATAATGAGCTGTAATTTCCAAATAAACGAAATATCCAATCAGTCTTCCACTGTACGTAGGTACATTCGGTGTGAAGAATGCTATGTGCAAATGACTAGCGCTTTTCTTCTAGAATATGTCGCCGCTCACACACGTCTCTTGTCAACCTGCTAACGAAGAACATCTATACATTAGAGCACTCCAATGTCATAAGATTATGTAATTTTTATGAGTTTTCTTAATGTGGAATATAAAAGTATTTAATATAGGAGCTGTAATTTACAAATAAACGAAATATCCAACCAGTCGTCCGCCTTACGTAGGTACATTCGGTGTGAAGAATGCTATGTGCACAGCACTAGCGCTTTTCTTCTAGAATATGTCGCCGCTCACACACGTCTCTTGTCAACCTGCTAACGAAGAACATCCATATATTAGAGCACTCCAACGTCATAAGATTATGTTATTTTTATCAGTTTTCTTAATGTGGAATATAAAAGTACTTAAAGAAAGAGCTGTAATTTTCAAATAAACGAAATATCCAATCACTCGTCCACTGTACGTAGGTACATTCGGTGTGAAGAATGCTATGTGCACAGCACTAGCGCTTTTCTTCTAGAATATGTCGCCGCTCACACACGTCTCTCGTCAACCTGCTAACGAAGAACATCTATACATTAGAGCACTCCAATGTCATAAGATTATGTAATTTTTATCAGCTTTCTTAATGTGGAATATAAAAGTATTTAAAGAATGAGCTGTAATTTTCAAATAAACGAAATATCCAATCAGTCGTCCACTGTACGTAGGTACATTCGGTGTGAAGAATGCTATGTGCACAGCACTAGCGCTTTTCTTCTAGAATATGTCGCCGCTCCCACACGTCTCTTGTCAACCTGCTAACGAAGAACATCTATGCATTAGAGCACTCCAATGTCATAAGATTGTGTAATTTTTATCAGTTTTCTTAATGTGGAATATAAAAGTATTTAAAGAATGAGCTGTAATTTACAAATAAACGAAATATCCAATCAGTCGTCCACTGTACGTAGGTACATTCGGTGTGAAGAATGCTATGTGCACAGCACTAGCGCTTTTCTTCTAGAATATGTCGCCGCTCCCACACGTCCCTTGTCAACGTGCTAACGAAGAACATCTATACATTAGAGCACTCCAATGTCATAAGATTATGTAATTTTTATCAGTTTTCTTAATGTGGAATATAAAAGTATTTAAAGAATGAGCTGTAATTTACAAATAAACGAAATATCCAATCAGTCGTCCACTGTACGTAGGTACATTCGGTGTGAAGAATGCTATGTGCACAGCACTAGCGCTCTTCTTCTAGAATATGTCGCCGCTCCCACACGTCTCTTGTCAACCTGCTAACGAAGAACATCCATACATTAGAGCACTCCAATGTCCAAAGATTATGTTATTTTTATCAGTTTTCTTAATGTGGAATATAAAAGTAGTTAAAGAAAGAGCTGTAATTTTCAAATAAACGAAATATCCAATCAGTCATCCACTGTACGTAGGTACATTCGGTGTGAAGAATGCTATGTGCACAGCACTAGCGCTTTTCTTCTAGAATATGTCGCCGCTCCCACACGTCTCTTGTCAAGCTGCTAACGAAGAACATCTATACATTAGAGCACTCCAATGTCATAAGATTATGTAATTTTTATCAGTTTTCTTAATGTGGAATATCAAAGTATTTAAAGAATGAGCTGTAATTTACAAATAAACGAAATATCCAATCAGTCGTCCACTGTACGTAGGTACATTCGGTGTGAAGAATGCTATGTGCACAGCACTAGCGCTTTTCTTCTAGAATATGCCGCCGCTCCCACACGTCCCTTGTCAACCTGCTAACGAAGAACATCTATACATTAGAGCACTCCAATGTCATAAGATTATGTAATTTTTATCAGTTTTCTTATTGTGGAATATAAAAGTATTTAAAGAATCAGCTGTAATTTACAAATAAACGATATATCCAATCAGTCGTCTACTGTACGTAGGTACATTCGGTGTGAAGAATGCTATGTGCACAGCACTAGCGCTTTTCTTCTAGAATATGTCGCCGCTCCCACACGTCTCTTGTCAACCTACTAACGAAGAACATCCATACATTAGAACACTCCAATGTCATAAGATTACGTAATTTTTATCAGTTATCTTAATGTGAAAGATAAAAGTATTTAAATAATGAGCTGTAATTTCCAAATAAACGAAATATCCAATCAGTCGTCCACTGTACGTAGGTACATTCGGTGTGAAGAATGCTATGTGCACATGACTAGCGCTTATCTTCTAGAATATGTCGCCGCTCCCACACGTCTCTTGTCAACCTGCTAACGAAGAACATCTATACATTAGAGCACTCCAATGTCATAAGATTATGTAATTTTTATCAGTTTTCTTAATGTGGAATATAAAAGTATTTAAAGAATGAGCTGTAATTTACAAATAAACGAAATATCCCATCAGTCGTCCACTGTACGTAGGTACATTCGGTGTGAAGAATGCTATGCGCACAGCACTTGCGCTTTTCTTCTAGAATATGTCGCCACTCCCACACGTCACTTGTCAACCTGCTAACGAAGAACATCCATACATTAGAGCACTCCAAGGTCATAAGATTATGTAATTTTTATCAGTTTTCTTAATGTGGAATATAAAAGTATTTAAAGAATGAGCTGTAATTTACAAATTAACGAAATATCCAATCAGTCGTCCGCCTTACGTAGGTACATTCGGTGTGAAGAATGCTATGTGCACAGCACTAGCGCTTTTCTTCTAGAATATGTCGCCGCTCACACACGTCTCTTGTCAACCTGCTAACGATGAACATCCATATATTAGAGCACTCCAACGTCATAAGATTATGTTATTTTTATCAGTTTTCTTAATGTGGAATATTAAAGTAGTTAAAGAAAGAGCTGTAATTTTGAAATAAACGAAATATCCAATCAGTCGTCCACTGTACGTAGGTACATTCGGTGTGAAGAATGCTATGTGCACAGCACTAGCGCTTTTCTTCTAGAATATGTCGCCGCTCCCACACGTCTCTTGTCAACCTGCTAACAAAGAACATCTATACATTAGAGCACTCCAATGTCATAAGATTATGTAATTTTTATCAGGTTTCTTAATGTGGAATATAAAAGTATTTAAAGAAAGAGCTGTAATTTTCAAATAAACGAAATATCGAATCAGTCGTCCACTGTACGTAGGTACATTCGGTGTGAAGAATGCTATGTGCACAGCACTAGCGCTTTTCTTCTAGAATATGTCGCCGCTCCCACACGTCTCTTGTCAACCTGCTAACGAAGAACATCTATACATTAGAGCACTCCAATGTCATAAGATTATGTAACTTTTATCAGTTTTCTTAATGTGGAATATAAAAGTATTTAAAGAATGAGCTGTAATTTACAAATAAACGAAATATCCAATCAGTCGTCCACTGTACGTAGGTACATTCGGTGTGAAGAAAGCTATGTGCACAGCACTAGCGCTTTTCTTCTAGAATATGTCGCCGCTCCCACACGTCCCTTGTCAACCTGCTAACGAAGAACATCTATACATTAGAGCACTCCAATGTCATAAGATTATGTAATTTTTATCAGATTTCTTAATGTGGAATATAAAAGTATTTAAAGAATGAGCTGTAATTTACAAATAAACGAAATATCCAATCAATCATCCACTGTACGTAGGTACATTCGGTGTGAAGAATGCTATGTGCACAGCACTAGCGCTTTTCTTCTAGAATATGTCGCCGCTCCCACACGTCTCTTGTCAACCTGCTAACGAAGAACATACATACATTAGAGCACTCCAACGTCCAAAGATTATTTTATTTTTATCAGTTTTCTTAATGTGGAATATAAAAGGATTTAAAGAAAGAGCTGTAATTTTCAAATAAACGAAATATCCAATCAGTCGTCCACTGTACGTAGGTACATTCGGTGTGAAGAATGCTATGTGCACAGCACTAGCGCTTTTCTTCTAGAATATGTCGCCGCTCCCACACGTCTCTTGTCAACCTGCTAACGAAGAACATCTATACATTAGAGCACTCCAATGTCATAAGATTATGTAATTTTTATCAGTTTTCTTAATGTGGAATATAAAAGTATTAGAGAATGAGCTGTAATTTACAAATAAACGAAATATCCAATCAGTCGTCCACGGTACGTAGGTACATTCGGTGTGAAGAATGCTATGTGCACAGCACTAGCGGTTTTCTTCTAGAATATGTCGCCGCTCCCACACGTCCCTTGTCAACCTGCTAACGAAGAACATCTATAAATTGAGCACTCCAATGTCATAAGATTATGTAATTTTTATCAGTTTTCTTAATGTGGAATATAAAAGTATTTAAAGAATGAGCTGTAATTTACAAATAAACGAAATATCCAATCAGTCGTCCACTGTACGTAGGTACATTCGGTGTGAAGAATGCTATGTGCACAGCACTAGCGCTTTTCTTCTACAATATGTCGCCGCTCCCACACGTCTCTTGTCAACCTGCTAACGAAGAAAATCTATACATTAGAGCACTCCAATGTCATAAGATTATGTAATTTTTATCAGCTTTCTTAATGTGGAATATAAAAGTATTTAAAGAATGAGCTGTAATTTTCAAATAAACGAAATATCCAATCAGTCGCCCACTGTACGTAGTTACATTCGGTGTGAAGAATGCTATGTGCACAGCACTAGCGCTTTTCTTCTAGAATATGTCGCCGCTCCCACACGTCTCTTGTCAACCTGCTAACGAAGAACATCCATACATTAGAGCAATCCAATGTCATAAGATTATGTAATTTTTATCAGTTTTCTTAATGTGGAATATAAAAGCATTTAAAGAATGAGCTGTAATTTACAAATAAACGAAATATCCAATCAGTCGTCCACTGTACGTAGGTACATTCGGTGTGAAGAATGCTATGTGCACAGCACTAGCGCTTTTCTTCTAGAATATGTCGCCGCTCCCACACGTCTCTTGTCAACCTGCTAACGAAGAACATCTATACATTAGAGCACTCCAATGTCATAAGATTGTGTAATTTTTATCAGGTTTCTTAATGTGGAATATAAAAGTATTTAAGTAATGAGCTGTAATTTACAAATAAACGAAATATCCAATCAGTCGTCCACTGTACGTAGGTACATTCGGTGTGAAGAATGCTATGTGCACAGCACTAGCGCTTTTCTTCTACGATATGTCGCCGCTCCCACACGTCTCTTGTCAACCTGCTAACGAAGAACATCCATACATTAGAGCACTCCAATGTCCAAAGATTATGTTATTTTTATCAGTTTTCTTAATGTGGAATATAAAAGTATTTAAAGAAAGAGCTGTAATTTTCAAATAAACGAAATATCCAATCAGTCGTCCACTGTACGTAGGTGCATTCGGTATGAAGAATGCTATGTGCACAGCACTAGCGCTTTTCTTCTAGAATATGTCGCCGCTCCCACACGTCTCTTGTCAACCTGCTAACGAAGAACATCTATACATTAGAGCACTCCAATGTCATAAGATTATGTAATTTTTATCAGTTTTCTTAATGTGGAATATAAAAGTATTTAAAGAATGAGCTGTAATTTACAAATAAACGAAATATCCAATCAGTCGTCCACTGTACGTAGGTACATTCGGTGTGAAGAATGCTATGTGCACAGCACTAGCGCTTTTCTTCTAGAATATGTCGCCGCTCCCACACGTCTCTTGTCAACCTGCTAACGAAGAACATCTATACATTAGAGCACTCCAATGTCATAAGATTGTGTAATTTTTATCAGGTTTCTTAATGTGGAATATAAAAGTATTTAAGTAATGAGCTGTAATTTACAAATAAACGAAATATCCAATCAGTCGTCCACTGTACGTAGGTACATTCGGTGTGAAGAATGCTATGTGCACAGCACTAGCGCTTTTCTTCTACGATATGTCGCCGCTCCCACACGTCTCTTGTCAACCTGCTAACGAAGAACATCCATACATTAGAGCACTCCAATGTCCAAAGATTATGTTATTTTTATCAGTTTTCTTAATGTGGAATATAAAAGTATTTAAAGAAAGAGCTGTAATTTTCAAATAAACGAAATATCCAATCAGTCGTCCACTGTACGTAGGTACATTCGGTATGAAGAATGCTATGTGCACAGCACTAGCGCTTTTCTTCTAGAATATGTCGCCGCTCCCACACGTCTCTTGTCAACCTGCTAACGAAGAACATCTATACATTAGAGCACTCCAATGTCATAAGATTATGTAATTTTTATCAGCTTTCTTAATGTGGAATATAAAAGTATTTAAAGAATGAGCTGTAATTTTCAAATAAACGAAATATCCAATCAGTCGCCCACTGTACGTAGGTACATTAGGTGTGAAGAATGCTATGTGCACAGCACTAGCGCTTTTCTTCTAGAATATGTCGCCGCTCCCACACGTCTCTTGTCAACCTGCTAACGAAGAACATCCATACATTAGAGCAATCCAAAGTCATAAGATTATGTAATTTTTATCAGTTTTCTTAATATGGAATATAAAAGTATTTAAAGAATGAGCTGTAATTTACAAATAAACGAAATATCCAATCAGTCGTTCACTGTACGTAGGTACATTCGGTGTGAAGAATGCTATGTGCACAGCACTAGCGCTTTTCTTCTAGAATATGTCGCCGCTCCCACACGTCTCTTGTCAACCTGCTAACGAAGGAACATCCATACATTTGAGCACTCCAACGTCATAAGATTATGTTATTTTTATCAGATTTCTTAATGTGGAATATAAAAGTAGTTAAAGAAAGAGCTGTAATTTTCAAATAAACGAAATATCCAATCACTCGTCCACTGTACGTAGGTACATTCGGTGTGAAGAATGCTATGTGCACAGCACTAGCGCTTTTCTTCTAGAATATGTCGCCGCTCCCACACGTCTCTTGTCAACCTGCTAACGAAGAACATCTATACATTAGAGCACTCCAATGTCATAAGATTATGTAATTTTTATCAGTTTTCTTAATGTGGAATATAAAAGTATTTAAGTAATGAGCTGTAATTTACAAATAAACGAAATATCCAATCATTCGTCCACTGTACGTAGGTACATTCGGTGTGAAGAATGCTATGTGCACAGCACTAGCGCTTTTCTTCTAGAATATGTCGCCGCTCCCACACGTCTCTTGTCAACCTGCTAACGAAGAACATCCATACATTAGAGCACTCCAATGTCATAAGATTATGTAATTTTTATCAGTTTTCTTAATGTGGAATATAAAAGTATTTAAAGAATGAGCTGTAATTTACAAATAAACGAAATATCCAATCAGTCGTTCACTGTACGTAGGTACATTCGGTGTGAAGAATGCTATGTGCACAGCACTAGCGCTTTTCTTCTAGAATATGTCGCCGCTCCCACACGTCTCTTGTCAACCTGCTAACGAAGAACATCTATACATTAGAGCACTCCAATGTCATAAGATTGTGTAATTTTTATCAGGTTTCTTAATGTGGAATATAAAAGTATTTAAGTAATGAGCTGTAATTTACAAATAAACGAAATATCCAATCAGTCGTCCACTGTACGTAGGTACATTCGGTGTGAAGAATGCTATGTGCACAGCACTAGCGCTTTTCTTCTACGATATGTCGCCGCTCCCACACGTCTCTTGTCAACCTGCTAACGAAGAACATCTATACATTAGAGCACTCCAATGTCGTAAGATTATGTAATTTTTATCAGCTTTCTTAATGTGGAATATAAAAGTATTTAAAGAATGAGCTGTAATTTACAAATAAACGAAATATCCAATCAGTCGTCCACTGTACGTAGGTACATTCGGTGTGAAGAATGCTATGTGCACAGCACTAGCGCTTTTCTTCTAGAATATGTCGCCGCTCCCACACGTCTCTTGTCAACCTGCTAACGAAGAACATCCATACATTAGAGCACTCCAAAGTCCAAAGATTATGTTATTTTTATCAGTTTTCTTAATGTGGAATATAAAAGTATTTAAAGAAAGAGCTGTAATTTTCAAATAAACGAAATATCCAATCAGTCGTCCACTGTACGTAGGTACATTCGGTATGAAGAATGCTATGTGCACAGCACTAGCGCTTTTCTTCTAGAATATGTCGCCGCTCCCACACGTCTCTTGTCAACCTGCTAACGAAGAACATCTATACATTAGAGCACTCAAATGTCATAAGATTATGTAATATTTATCAGCTTTCTTAATGTGGAATATAAAAGTATTTAAAGAATGAGCTGTAATTTACAAATAAACGAAATATCCAATCAGTCGCCCACTGTACGTAGGTACATTAGGTGTGAAGAATGCTATGTGCACAGCACTAGCGCTTTTCTTCTAGAATATGTCGCCGCTCCCACACGTCTCTTGTCAACCTGCTAACGAAGAACATCCATACATTAGAGCTATCCAAAGTCATAAGATTATGTAATTTTTATCAGTTTTCTTAATATGGAATATAAAAGTATTGAAAGAATGAGCTGTAATTTACAAATAAACGAAATATCCAATCAGTCGTTCACTGTACGTAGGTACATTCGGTGTGAAGAATGCTATGTGCACAGCACTAGCGCTTTTCTTCTAGAATATGTCGCCGCTCCCACACGTCTCTTGTCAACCTGCTAACGAAGGAACATCCATACATTAGAGCACTCCAATGTCATAAGATTATGTAATTTTTATCAGTTTTCTTAATGTGGAATATAAAAGTATTTAAAGAGTGAGCTGTAATTTACAAATAAACGAAATATCCAATCAGTCGTCCACTGTACGTAGGTACATTCGGTGTGAAGAATGCTATGTGCACAGCACTAGCGCTTTTCTTCTAGAATATGTCGCCGCTCCCACACGTCTCTTGTCAACCTGCTAAGGAAGAACATCCATACATTAGAGCACTCAAATGTCATAAGATTATGTAATTTTTATCAGATTTCTTAATGTGGAATATAAAAGTATTTAAAGAATGAGATGTAATTCACAAATAAACGAAATATCCAATCAGTCGTCTACTGTACGTAGGTACATTCGGTGTGAAGAATGCTATGTGCACAGCACTAGCGCTTTTCTTCTAGAATATGTCGCCGCTCCCACACGTCTCTTGTCAACCTGCTAACGAAGAACATCTATACATTAGAGCACTCCAATGTCATAAGATTATGTAATTTTTATCAGTTTTCTTAATGTGGAATATAAAAGTATTAGAGAATGAGCTGTAATTTACAAATAAACGAAATATCCAATCAGTCGTCCACGGTACGTAGGTACATTCGGTGTGAAGAATGCTATGTGCACAGCACTAGCGGTTTTCTTCTAGAATATGTCGCCGCTCCCACACGTCCCTTGTCAACCTGCTAACGAAGAACATCTATAAATTGAGCACTCCAATGTCATAAGATTATGTAATTTTTATCAGTTTTCTTAATGTGGAATATAAAAGTATTTAAAGAATGAGCTGTAATTTACAAATAAACGAAATATCCAATCAGTCGTCCACTGTACGTAGGTACATTCGGTGTGAAGAATGCTATGTGCACAGCACTAGCGCTTTTCTTCTACAATATGTCGCCGCTCCCACACGTCTCTTGTCAACCTGCTAACGAAGAAAATCTATACATTAGAGCACTCCAATGTCATAAGATTATGTAATTTTTATCAGCTTTCTTAATGTGGAATATAAAAGTATTTAAAGAATGAGCTGTAATTTTCAAATAAACGAAATATCCAATCAGTCGCCCACTGTACGTAGTTACATTCGGTGTGAAGAATGCTATGTGCACAGCACTAGCGCTTTTCTTCTAGAATATGTCGCCGCTCCCACACGTCTCTTGTCAACCTGCTAACGAAGAACATCCATACATTAGAGCAATCCAATGTCATAAGATTATGTAATTTTTATCAGTTTTCTTAATGTGGAATATAAAAGCATTTAAAGAATGAGCTGTAATTTACAAATAAACGAAATATCCAATCAGTCGTCCACTGTACGTAGGTACATTCGGTGTGAAGAATGCTATGTGCACAGCACTAGCGCTTTTCTTCTAGAATATGTCGCCGCTCCCACACGTCTCTTGTCAACCTGCTAACGAAGAACATCTATACATTAGAGCACTCCAATGTCATAAGATTGTGTAATTTTTATCAGGTTTCTTAATGTGGAATATAAAAGTATTTAAGTAATGAGCTGTAATTTACAAATAAACGAAATATCCAATCAGTCGTCCACTGTACGTAGGTACATTCGGTGTGAAGAATGCTATGTGCACAGCACTAGCGCTTTTCTTCTACGATATGTCGCCGCTCCCACACGTCTCTTGTCAACCTGCTAACGAAGAACATCCATACATTAGAGCACTCCAATGTCCAAAGATTATGTTATTTTTATCAGTTTTCTTAATGTGGAATATAAAAGTATTTAAAGAAAGAGCTGTAATTTTCAAATAAACGAAATATCCAATCAGTCGTCCACTGTACGTAGGTGCATTCGGTATGAAGAATGCTATGTGCACAGCACTAGCGCTTTTCTTCTAGAATATGTCGCCGCTCCCACACGTCTCTTGTCAACCTGCTAACGAAGAACATCTATACATTAGAGCACTCCAATGTCATAAGATTATGTAATTTTTATCAGTTTTCTTAATGTGGAATATAAAAGTATTTAAAGAATGAGCTGTAATTTACAAATAAACGAAATATCCAATCAGTCGTCCACTGTACGTAGGTACATTCGGTGTGAAGAATGCTATGTGCACAGCACTAGCGCTTTTCTTCTAGAATATGTCGCCGCTCCCACACGTCTCTTGTCAACCTGCTAACGAAGAACATCTATACATTAGAGCACTCCAATGTCATAAGATTGTGTAATTTTTATCAGGTTTCTTAATGTGGAATATAAAAGTATTTAAGTAATGAGCTGTAATTTACAAATAAACGAAATATCCAATCAGTCGTCCACTGTACGTAGGTACATTCGGTGTGAAGAATGCTATGTGCACAG
This sequence comes from Schistocerca gregaria, assembly GCF_023897955.1. NCBI lineage: Eukaryota > Metazoa > Arthropoda > Insecta > Orthoptera > Acrididae > Schistocerca > Schistocerca gregaria. Next base: position 251,419,207 of record NC_064927.1, read on the forward strand.
CACTAGCGCTTTTCTTCTACGATATGTCGCCGCTCCCACACGTCTCTTGTCAACCTGCTAACGAAGAACATCCATACATTAGAGCACTCCAATGTCCAAAGATTATGTTATTTTTATCAGTTTTCTTAATGTGGAATATAAAAGTATTTAAAGAAAGAGCTGTAATTTTCAAATAAACGAAATATCCAATCAGTCGTCCACTGTACGTAGGTACATTCGGTATGAAGAATGCTATGTGCACAGCACTAGCGCTTTTCTTCTAGAATATGTCGCCGCTCCCACACGTCTCTTGTCAACCTGCTAACGAAGAACATCTATACATTAGAGCACTCCAATGTCATAAGATTATGTAATTTTTATCAGCTTTCTTAATGTGGAATATAAAAGTATTTAAAGAATGAGCTGTAATTTTCAAATAAACGAAATATCCAATCAGTCGCCCACTGTACGTAGGTACATTAGGTGTGAAGAATGCTATGTGCACAGCACTAGCGCTTTTCTTCTAGAATATGTCGCCGCTCCCACACGTCTCTTGTCAACCTGCTAACGAAGAACATCCATACATTAGAGCAATCCAAAGTCATAAGATTATGTAATTTTTATCAGTTTTCTTAATATGGAATATAAAAGTATTTAAAGAATGAGCTGTAATTTACAAATAAACGAAATATCCAATCAGTCGTTCACTGTACGTAGGTACATTCGGTGTGAAGAATGCTATGTGCACAGCACTAGCGCTTTTCTTCTAGAATATGTCGCCGCTCCCACACGTCTCTTGTCAACCTGCTAACGAAGGAACATCCATACATTAGAGCACTCCAACGTCATAAGATTATGTTATTTTTATCAGATTTCTTAATGTGGAATATAAAAGTAGTTAAAGAAAGAGCTGTAATTTTCAAATAAACGAAATATCCAATCACTCGTCCACTGTACGTAGGTACATTCGGTGTGAAGAATGCTATGTGCACAGCACTAGCGCTTTTCTTCTAGAATATGTCGCCGCTCCCACACGTCTCTTGTCAACCTGCTAACGAAGAACATCTATACATTAGAGCACTCCAATGTCATAAGATTATGTAATTTTTATCAGTTTTCTTAATGTGGAATATAAAAGTATTTAAGTAATGAGCTGTAATTTACAAATAAACGAAATATCCAATCATTCGTCCACTGTACGTAGGTACATTCGGTGTGAAGAATGCTATGTGCACAGCACTAGCGCTTTTCTTCTAGAATATGTCGCCGCTCCCACACGTCTCTTGTCAACCTGCTAACGAAGAACATCCATACATTAGAGCACTCCAATGTCATAAGATTATGTAATTTTTATCAGTTTTCTTAATGTGGAATATAAAAGTATTTAAAGAATGAGCTGTAATTTACAAATAAACGAAATATCCAATCAGTCGTTCACTGTACGTAGGTACATTCGGTGTGAAGAATGCTATGTGCACAGCACTAGCGCTTTTCTTCTAGAATATGTCGCCGCTCCCACACGTCTCTTGTCAACCTGCTAACGAAGAACATCTATACATTAGAGCACTCCAATGTCATAAGATTGTGTAATTTTTATCAGGTTTCTTAATGTGGAATATAAAAGTATTTAAGTAATGAGCTGTAATTTACAAATAAACGAAATATCCAATCAGTCGTCCACTGTACGTAGGTACATTCGGTGTGAAGAATGCTATGTGCACAGCACTAGCGCTTTTCTTCTACGATATGTCGCCGCTCCCACACGTCTCTTGTCAACCTGCTAACGAAGAACATCTATACATTAGAGCACTCCAATGTCGTAAGATTATGTAATTTTTATCAGCTTTCTTAATGTGGAATATAAAAGTATTTAAAGAATGAGCTGTAATTTACAAATAAACGAAATATCCAATCAGTCGTCCACTGTACGTAGGTACATTCGGTGTGAAGAATGCTATGTGCACAGCACTAGCGCTTTTCTTCTAGAATATGTCGCCGCTCCCACACGTCTCTTGTCAACCTGCTAACGAAGAACATCCATACATTAGAGCACTCCAAAGTCCAAAGATTATGTTATTTTTATCAGTTTTCTTAATGTGGAATATAAAAGTATTTAAAGAAAGAGCTGTAATTTTCAAATAAACGAAATATCCAATCAGTCGTCCACTGTACGTAGGTACATTCGGTATGAAGAATGCTATGTGCACAGCACTAGCGCTTTTCTTCTAGAATATGTCGCCGCTCCCACACGTCTCTTGTCAACCTGCTAACGAAGAACATCTATACATTAGAGCACTCAAATGTCATAAGATTATGTAATATTTATCAGCTTTCTTAATGTGGAATATAAAAGTATTTAAAGAATGAGCTGTAATTTACAAATAAACGAAATATCCAATCAGTCGCCCACTGTACGTAGGTACATTAGGTGTGAAGAATGCTATGTGCACAGCACTAGCGCTTTTCTTCTAGAATATGTCGCCGCTCCCACACGTCTCTTGTCAACCTGCTAACGAAGAACATCCATACATTAGAGCAATCCAAAGTCATAAGATTATGTAATTTTTATCAGTTTTCTTAATATGGAATATAAAAGTATTTAAAGAATGAGCTGTAATTTACAAATAAACGAAATATCCAATCAGTCGTTCACTGTACGTAGGTACATTCGGTGTGAAGAATGCTATGTGCACAGCACTAGCGCTTTTCTTCTAGAATATGTCGCCGCTCCCACACGTCTCTTGTCAACCTGCTAACGAAGGAACATCCATACATTAGAGCACTCCAATGTCATAAGATTATGTAATTTTTATCAGTTTTCTTAATGTGGAATATAAAAGTATTTAAAGAGTGAGCTGTAATTTACAAATAAACGAAATATCCAATCAGTCGTCCACTGTACGTAGGTACATTCGGTGTGAAGAATGCTATGTGCACAGCACTAGCGCTTTTCTTCTAGAATATGTCGCCGCTCCCACACGTCTCTTGTCAACCTGCTAAGGAAGAACATCCATACATTAGAGCACTCAAATGTCATAAGATTATGTAATTTTTATCAGATTTCTTAATGTGGAATATAAAAGTATTTAAAGAATGAGATGTAATTCACAAATAAACGAAATATCCAATCAGTCGTCTACTGTACGTAGGTACATTCGGTGTGAAGAATGCTATGTGCACAGCACTAGCGCTTTTCTTCTAGAATATGTCGCCGCTCCCACACGTCTCTTGTCAACCTGCTAACGAAGAACATCCATACATTAGAACACTCCAATGTCATAAGATTACGTAATTTTTATCAGTTTTCTTAATGTGGAATATAAAAGTATTTAAAGAATGAGCTGTAATTTTCAAATAAACGAAATATCCAATCAGTCGTCCACTGTACGTAGGTACATTCGTTGTGAAGAATGCTATGTGCACATGACTAGCGCTTTTCTTCTAGAATATGTCGCCGCTCCCACACGTCTCTTGTCAACCTGCTAACGAAGAACATCTATACATTAGAGCACTCCAATGTCATAAGATTATGTAATTTATATCAGTTTTCTTAATGTGGAATATAAAAGTATTTAAAGAATGAGCTGTAATTTACAAATAAACTTAATATCCAATCAGTCGTCCACTGTATGTAGGTACATTCGATGTGAAGAATGCTATGCGCACAGCACTTGCGCTTTTCTTCTAGAATATGTCGCCGCTCCCACACGTCACTTGTCAACCTGCTAACGAAGAACATCCATACATTAGAGCACTCCAATGTCATAAGATTATGTAATTTTTATCAGTTTTCTTAATGTGGAATATAAAAGTATTTAAAATATGAGCTGTAATTTACAAATAATGAAATATCCAATCAGTCGTCCGCCTTACGTAGGTACATTCGGTGTGAAGAATGCTATGTGCACAGCACTAGCGCTTTTCTTCTAGAATATGTCGCCGCTCACACACGTCTCTTGTCAACCTGCTAACGAAGAACATCCATATATTAGAGCACTCCAACGTCATAAGATTATGTTATTTTTATCAGATTTCTTAATGTGGAATATAAAAGTAGTTAAAGAAAGAGCTGTAATTTTCAAATAAACGAATTTTCCAATCACTCGTCCACTGTACGTAGGTACATTCGGTGTGAAGAATGCTATGTGCACAGCACTAGCGCTTTTCTTCTAGAATATGTCGCCGCTCCCACACGTCTCTTGTCAACCTGCTAACGAAGAACATCTATACATTAGAGCACTCCAATGTCATAAGATTATGTAATTTTTATCAGTTTTCTTAATGTGGAATATAAAAGTATTTAAAGAATGAGCTGTAATTTACAAATAAACGAAATATCCAATCATTCGTCCACTGTACGTAGGTACATTCGGTGTGAAGAATGCTATGTGCACAGCACTAGCGCTTTTCTTCTAGAATATGTCGCCGCTCCCACACGTCTCTTGTCAACCTGCTAACGAAGAACATCCATACATTAGAGCACTCCAATGTCATAAGATTATGTAATTTTTATCAGTTTTCTTAATGTGGAATATAAAAGTATTTAAAGAATGAGCTGTAATTTACAAATAAACGAAATATCCAATCAGTCGTTCACTGTACGTAGGTACATTCGGTGTGAAGAATGCTATGTGCACAGCACTAGCGCTTTTCTTCTAGAATATGTCGCCGCTCCCACACGTCTCTTGTCAACCTGCTAACGAAGAACATCCATACATTAGAGCACTCCAATGTCATAAGATTATGTAATTTTTATCAGTTTTCTTAATGTGGAATATAAGAGTATTTAAAGAATGAGCTGTAATTTACAAATAAACGAAATATCCAATCAGTCGTCCACTGTACGTAGGTACATTCGGTGTGAAGAATGCTATGTGCACAGCACTAGCGCTTTTCTTCTAGAATATGTCGCCGCTCCCACACGTCTCTTGTCAACCTGCTAACGAAGAACATCCATATATTAGAGCACTCCAACGTCATAAGATTATGTTATTTTCATCAGTTTTCTTAATGTGGAATATAAAAGTAGTTAAAGAAAGAGCTGTAATTTTCAAATAAACGAAATATCCAATCACTCGTCCACTGTACGTAGGTACATTCGGTGTGAAGAATGCTATGTGCACAGCACTAGCGCTTTTCTTCTACAATATGTCGCCGCTCCCACACGTCTCTTGTCAACCTGCTAACGAAGAACATCTATACATAAGAGCACTCCAATGTCATAAGATTATGTAATTTTTATCAGCTTTCTTAATGTGGAATATAAAAGTATTTAAAGAATGAGCTGTAATTTTCAAATAAACGAAATATGCAATCAGTCGTCCACAGTACGTAGGTACATTCGGTGTGAAGAATGCTATGTGCACAGCACTAGCGCTTTTATTCTAGAATATGTCGCCGCTCCCACACGTCTCTTGTCAACCTGCTAACGAATAACATCTATACATAAGAGCACTCCAATGTCATAAGATTATGTAATTTTTATCAGTTTTCTTAATGTGGAATATAAAAGTATTTAAAGAATGAGCTGTAATTTACAAATAAACGAAATATCCAATCAGTCGCCCACTGTACGTAGATACATTCGGTGTGAAGAATGCTATGTGCACAGCACTAGCGCTTTTCTTCTACAATATGTCGCCACTTCCACACGTCTCTTGTCAACCTGCTAACGAAGAACATCCATACATTAGAGCACTCCAATGACCAAAGATTATGTTATTTTTATCAGTTTTCTTAATGTGGAATATAAAAGTATTTAAAGAAAGAGCTGTAATTTTAAAATAAACGAAATATCCAATCAGTCGTCCACTGTACGTAGGTACATTCGGTGTGAAGAATGCTATGTGCACAGCACTAGCGCTTTTCTTCTAGAATATGTCGCCGCTCCCACACGTCTCTTGTAAACCTGCTAACGAAGAACCTCTATACATTAGAGCACACCAATGTCATAAGATTATGTAATTTTTATCAGCTTTCTTAATGTGGAATATAAAAGTATTTAAAGAATGAGCTGTAATTTTCAAATAAACGAAATATCCAATCAGTCGTCCACTGTACGTAGGTACATTAGGTGTGAAGAATGCTATGTGCACAGCACTAGCGCTTTTCTTCTAGAATATGTCGCCGCTCCCACACGTCTCTTGTCAACCTGCTAACGAAGAACATCCATAGATTAGAGCAATCCAATGTCATAAGATTATGTAATTTTTATCAGTTTTCTTAATGTGGAATATAAAAGTATTTAAAGAATGAGCTATAATTTACAAATAAACGAAATATCCAATCAGTCGTCCACTGTACGTAGGTACATTCGGTGTGAAGAATGCTATGTGCACAGCACTAGCGCTTTTCTTCTAGAATATGTCGCCGCCCCACACGTCTCTTGTCAACCTGCTAACGAAGAACATCTATACATTAGAGCACTCCAATGTCATAAGATTGTGTAATTTTTATCAGGTTTCTTAATGTGGAATATAAAAGTATTTAAGTAATGAGCTTTAATTTACAAATAATCGAAATATCCAATCAGTCGTCCACTGTACGTAGGTACATTCGGTGTGAAGAATGCTATGTGCACAGCACTAGCGCTTTTCTTCGAGAATATGTCGCCGCTTCCACACGTCTCTTGTCAACCTGCTAACGAAGAACATCTATACATTAGAGCACTCCAATGTCATAAGATTATGTAATTTTTATCAGTTTTCTTAATGTGGAATATAAAAGTATTTAAAGAATGAGATGTAATTCACAAATAAACGAAATATCCAATCAGTCGTCTACTGTACGTAGGTACATTCGGTGTGAAGAATGCTATGTGCACAGCACTAGCGCTTTTCTTCTAGAATATGTCGCCGCTCCCAAACGTCTCTTGTCAACTTGCTAACGAAGAACATCCATACATTAGAACACTCCAATGTCATAAGATTATGTAATTCTTATCAGCTTTCTTAATGTGGAATATAAAAGTATTTAAAGAATGAGCTGTAATTTTCAAATAAACGAAATATCCAATCAGTCGTCCACTGTACGTAGGTACATTCGGTGTGAAGAATGCTATGTGCACAGCACTAGCGCTTTTCTTCTAGAATATGTCGCCGCTCCCACACGTCTCTTGTCAACCTGCTAACGAATAACATCTATACATAAGAGCACTCCAATGTCATAAGATTATGTAATTTTTATCAGTTTTCTTAATGTGGAATATAAAAGTATTTAAAGAATGAGCTGTAATTTACAAATAAACGAAATATCCAATCAGTCGTCCACTGTACGTAGGTACATTCGGTGTGAAGAATGCTATGTGCACAGCACTAGCGCTTTTCTTCTACAATATTTCGCCGCTTCCGCACGTCTCTTGTCAACCTGCTAACGAAGAACATCCATACATTAGAGCACTCCAGTGACCAAAGACTATGTTATTTTTATCAGTTTTCTTAATGTGGAATATAAAAGTATTTAAAGAAAGAGCTGTAATTTTCAAATAAACGAAATATCCAATCAGTCGTCCACTGTACGTAGGTACATTCGGTGTGAAGAATGCTATGTGCACAGCACTAGCGCTTTTCTTCTAGAATATGTCGCCGCTCCCACACGTCTCTTGTCAACCTGCTAAGGAAGAACATCCATACATTAGAGCAATCCAATGTCATAAGATTATGTAATTTTTATCAGTTTTCTTAATGTGGAATATAAAAGTATTTAAAGAATGAGCTATAATTTACAAATAAACGAAATATCCAATCAGTCGTCCACTGTACGTAGGTACATTCGGTGTGAAGAATGCTATGTGCACAGCACTAGCGCTTTTCTTCTGGAATATGTCGCCGCCCCACACGTCTCTTGTCAACCTGCTAACGAAGAACATCTATACATTAGAGCACTCCAATGTCATAAGATTGAGTAATTTTTATCAGCTTTCTTAATGTGGAATATAAAAGTATTTAAGTAATGAGCTTTAATTTACAAATAATCGAAATATCCAATCAGTCGTCCACTGTACGTAGGTACATTCGGTGTGAAGAATGCTATGTGCACAGCACTAGCGCTTTTCTTCTAGAATATGTCGCCGCTTCCACACGTCTCTTGTCAACCTGCTAACGAAGAACATCTATACATTGGAGCACTCCAATGTCATAAGATTATGTAATTTTTATCAGTTTTCTTAATGTGGAATATAAAAGTATTAAAAGAATGAGCTGTAATTTACAAATAAACGAAATATCCAATCAGTCGTCCACTGTACGTAGGTACATTCGGTGTGAAGAATGCTATGTGCACAGCACTAGCGCTTTTCTTATAGAATATATCGCCGCTCCCAGACGTCTCTTGTCAACCTGCTAACGAAGAACATCTATACATTACAGCACTCCAATGTTATAAGATTATGTAATTTTTATCAGTTTTCTTATTGTGGAATATAAAAGTATTTAAAGAATGAACTGTAATTTACAAATAAATGAAATATCCAATCAGTCGTCCACTGTACGTAGGTACATTCGGTGTGAAGAATGCTTTGTGCACAGCACTAGCGCTTTTCTTCTAGAATATGTCGCCGCTCCCACACGTCTCTTGTCAACCTGCTAACGAAGAACATCCATACATTAGAGCACTCAAATGTCATAAGATTATGTAATTTTTATCAGTTTTCTTAATGTGGAATATAAAAGTATTTAAAGAATGAGCTGTAATTTACAAATAAACGAAATATCCAATCAGTCGTCCACTGTACGTAGGTACATTCGGTGTGAAGAATGCTATGTGCACAGCACTAGCGCTTTTCTTCTAGAATATGTCGCCGCTCCCACACGTCTCTTGTCAACCTGCTAACGAGGAACATCCATACATTAGAGCACTCCAATGTCATAAGATTATGTAATTTTTATCAGTTTTCTTAATGTGGAATATAAAAGTATTTAAAGAATGAGATGTAATTCACAAATAAACGAAATATCCAATCAGTCGTCTACTGTACGTAGGTACATTCGGTGTGAAGAATGCTATGTGCACAGCACTAGCGCTTTCCTTCTAGAATATGTCGCCGCTCCCACACGTCTCTTGTCAACCTGCTAACGAAGAACATCCATACATTAGAGCACACCAATGTCATAAGATTATGTAATTTTTATCAGTTTTCTTAATGTGGAATATAAAAGTATTTAAAGAATGAGCTGTAATTTACAAATAAACGAAATATCCAATCAGTCGTCCACTCTACGTAGGTACATTCGGTGTGAAGAATGCTATGTGCACAGCACTAGCGCTTTTCTTATAGAATATATCGCCGCTCCCAGACGTCTCTTGTCAACCCGCTAACGAAGAACATCTATACATTAGAGCACTCCAATGTCATATGATTATGTAATTTTTATCAGTTTTCTTATTGTGGAATATAAAAGTATTTAAAGAATGAACTGTAATTTACAAATAAATGAAATATCCAATCAGTCGTCCACTGTACGTAGGTACATTCGGTGTGAAGAATGCTTTGTGCACAGCACTAGCGCTTTTCTTCTAGAATATGTCGCCGCTCCCACACGTCTCTTGTCAACCTGCTAACGAAGAACATCCATACATTAGAGCACTCAAATGTCATAAGATTATGTAATTTTTATCAGTTTTCTTAATGTGGAATATAAAAGTATTTAAAGAATGAGCTGTAATTTACAAATAAACGAAATATCCAATCAGTCGTCCACTGTACGTAGGTACATTCGGTGTGAAGAATGCTATGTGCACAGCACTAGCGCTTTTCTTCTAGAATATGTCGCCGCTCCCACACGTCTCTTGTCAACCTGCTAACGAGGAACATCCATACATTAGAGCACTCCAATGTCATAAGATTATGTAATTTTTATCAGTTTTCTTAATGTGGAATATAAAAGTATTTAAAGAATGAGATGTAATTCACAAATAAACGAAATATCCAATCAGTCGTCTACTGTACGTAGGTACATTCGGTGTGAAGAATGCTATGTGCACAGCACTAGCGCTTTTCTTCTAGAATATGTCGCCGCTCCCACACGTCTCTTGTCAACTTGCTAACGAAGAACATCCATACATTAGAACACTCCAATGTCATAAGATTATGTAATTTTTATCAGTTTTCTTAATGTGGAATATAAAAGTATATAAAGAATGAGCTGTAATTTACAAATAAACGAAATATCCAATCAGTCATCCACTGTACGTAGGTACATTCGTTGTGAAGAATGCTATGTGCACATGACTAGCGCTTTTCTTCTAGAATATGTCGCCGCTCCCACACGTCTCTTGTCAACCTGCTAACGAAGAACATCTATACATTAGAGCACTCCAATGTCATAAGATTATGTAATTTTTATCAGTTTCCTTAATGTGGAATATAAAAGTATTTAAAGAATGAGCTGTAATTTACAAATAAACGAAATATCCAATCAGTCGTCCACTGTATGTAGGTACATTCGGTGTGAAGAATGCTATGTGCACAGCACTTGCGCTTTTCTTCTAGAATATGTCGCCGCTCCCACACGTCACTTGTCAACCTGCTAACGAAGAACATCCATACATTAGAGCACTCCAATGTCATAAGATTATGTAATTTTTATCAGTTTTCTTAATGTGGAATATAAAAGTATTTAAAATATGAGCTGTAATTTACAAATAAACGAAATATCCAATCAGTCGTCCGCCTTACGTAGGTACATTCGGTGTGAAGAATGCTATGTGCACAGCACTAGCGCTTTTCTTCTAGAACATGTCGCCGCTCACACACGTCTCTTGTCAACCTGCTAACGAAGAACATCCATATATTGGAGCACTCCAACGTCATAAGATTATGTTATTTTTATCAGTTTTCTTAATGTGGAATATAAAAGTAGTTAAAGATAGAGCTGTAATTTTCAAATAAACGAAATATCCAATCGGTCGTCCACTGTACGTAGGTACATTCGGTGTGAAGAATGCTATGTGCACAGCACTAGCGCTTTTCTTCTAGAATATGTCGCCGCTCCCACACGTCTCTTGTCAACCTGCTAACGAAGAACATCCATACATTAGAGCACACCAATGTCATAAGATTATGTAATTTTTATCAGCTTTCTTAATGTGGAATATAAAAGTATTTAAAGAATGAGCTGTAGTTTTCAATTAAACGAAATATCCAATCAGTCGTCCACTGTACGTAGGTACATTAGGTGTGAAGAATGCTATGTGCACAGCACTAGCGCTTTTCTTCTAGAATATGTCGCCGCTCCCACACGTCTCTTGTCAACCTGCTAACGAACAACATCCATACATTAGAGCAATCCAATGTCATTAGATTATGTAATTTTTATCAGTTTTCTTAATGTGGAATATAAAAGTATTTAAAGAATGAGCTGTAATTTACAAATAAACGAAATATCCAATCAGTCGTCCACTGTACGTAGGTACATTCGGTGTGAAGAATGCTATAGGCACAGCACTAGCGCTTTTCTTCTAGAATATGTCGCCGCTCACACACGTCTCTTGTCAACCTGCTAACGAGGAACATCTATACATTAGAGCACTCCAATGTCATAAGATTATGTAATTTTTTTCAGTTTCCTTAATGTGGAATATAAAAGTATTTAAAGAATGAGCTGTAATTTACAAATAAACGAAATATTTAATCAGTCGTCCACTGTACGTAGGTACATTCGGTGTGAAGAATGCTATGTGCACAGCACTAGCGCTTTTCTTCTACAAAATGTCGCCGCTCCCACACGTCTCTTGTCAACCTGCTAACGAAGAACATCCATACATTAGAGCACTCCAAAGTCATAAGATTATATAATTTTTATCAGCTTTCTTAATGTGGAATATAAAAGTATTTAAATAATGAGCTGTAATTTACAAATAAACGAAATATCCAATCAGTCGTCCACTGTACGTAGGTACATTCGGTGTGAAGAATGCTATGTGCACAGCACTAGCGCTTTTCTTCTAGAATATGTCGCCGCTTCCACACATCTCTTGTCAACCAGCTAACGAAGAACATCTATACATTAGAGCAATCCAATGTCATAAGATTATGTAATTTTTATCAGCTTTCTTAATGTGGAATATAAAAGTATTTAAAGAATGAGCTGTAGTTTTCAATTAAACGAAATATCCAATCAGTCGTCCACTGTACGTAGGTACATTAGGTGTGAAGAATGCTATGTGCACAGCACTAGCGCTTTTCTTCTAGAATATGTCGCCGCTCCCACACGTCTCTTGTCAACCTGCTAACGAACAACATCCATACATTAGAGCAATCCAATGTCATTAGATTATGTAATTTTTATCAGTTTTCTTAATGTGGAATATAAAAGTATTTAAAGAATGAGCTGTAATTTACAAATAAACGAAATATCCAATCAGTCGTCCACTGTACGTAGGTACATTCGGTGTGAAGAATGCTATGTGCACAGCACTAGCGCTTTTCTTCTAGAATATGTCGCCGCTCCCACACGTCTCTCGTCAACCTGCTAACGAAGAACATCCATACATTAGAGCACACCAATGTCATAAGATTATGTAATTTTTATCAGCTTTCTTAATGTGGAATATAAAAGTATTTAAAGAATGAGCTGTAGTTTTCAATTAAACGAAATATCCAATCAGTCGTCCACTGTACGTAGGTACATTAGGTGTGAAGAATGGTATGTGCACAGCACTAGCGCTTTTCTTCTTGAATATGTCGCCGCTCCCTCACGTCTCTTGTCAACCTGCTAACGAAGAACATCCATACATTAGAGCACTCCAAAGTCATAAGATTATATAATTTTTATCAGTTTTCTTAATGTGGAATATAAAAGTATTTAAATAATGAGCTGTAATTTACAAATAAACGAAATATCCAATCAGTCGTCCACTGTACGTAGGTACATTCGGTGTGAAGAATGCTATGTGCACAGCACTAGCGCTTTTCTTCTAGAATATGTCGCCGCTTCCACACGTCTCTTGTCAACCAGCTAACGAAGAACATCTATACATTAGAGCACTCCAATGTCATAAGATTATGTAATTTTTATGAGTTTTCTTAATGTGGAATATAAAAGTATTTAAAGAATGAGCTGTAATTTACAAATAAACGAAATATCCTATCAGTCGTCCACTGTACGTAGGTACATTCTTTGTGAAGAATGCTTTGTGCACAGCACTAGCGCTTTTCTTCTAGAATATGTCGCCGCTCCCACACGTTTCTTGTCAACCTGCTTACGAAGAACATCTATACATTAGAGCACTCCAATGTCATAAGATTATGTAATTTTTATCAGTTTTCTTAATGTGGAATATAAAAGTATTTAAAGAATGAGCTGTAATTTACAAATAAACGAAATATCCAATCAGTCGTCCACTGTACGTAGGTACATTCGGTGTGAATAATGCTATGTGCACAGCACTAGCGCTTTTCTTCTAGAATATGTCGCCGCTCCCACACGTCTCTTGTCAACCTGCTAACGAAGAACATCCATACATTAGAGCACTCCAATGTCATAAGATTATGTAATTCTTATCAGTTTTCTTAATGTGGAATATAAAAGTATTTAAAGAATGAGCCGTAATTTACAAATAAACGAAATATCCAATCAGTCGTCCACTGTACGTAGGTACATTCGGTGTGAAGAATGCTATGTGCACAGCACTAGCGCTTTTCTTCTAGAATATGTCGCCGCTCCCACACGTCTCTTGTCAACCTGCTAACGAAGAACATCTATACATTAGAGCACCCCAATGTCATAAGATTATGTAATTTTTATCATTTTTCTTAATGTGGAATATAAAAGTATTTAAAGAATGAACTGTAATTTGCAAATAAACGAAATATCCAATCAGTCGTCCACTGTACGTAGGTACATTCGGTGTGAAGAATGCTATGTGCAGAGCACTAGCGCTTTTCTTCTACAATATGTCGCCGCTCCACACGTCTCTTGTCAACCTGCTAACGAAGAACATCCATACATTAGAGCACTCCAATGTCATAAGGTTATGTAATTTTTATCAGTTTTCTTAATGTGGAATATAAAAGTATTTAAAGAATGAGCTGTAATTTACAAATAAACGAAATATCCAATCAGTCGTCCACTGTACGTAGGTACATTCGGTGTGAAGAATGCTATGCACACAGCACTTGCGCTTTTCTTCTAGAATATGTCGCCGCTCCCATACGTCTCTTGTCAACCTGCCTACGAAGAACATCCATACATTAGAGCACTCCAATGTCATAAGATTATGTAATTTATATCAGTTTTCTTAATGTGGAATGTAAAAGTATTTAAAGAATGAGCTTTAATTTACAAATAAACGAAATATCCAATCAGTCGTCCACTGTACGTAGGTACATTCGGTGTGAAGAATGCTATGTGCACAGCACTAGCGCTTTTCTTCTAGAATATGTCGCCGCTCCCACACGTCTCTTGTCAACCTGCTAACGATGAACGTCCATACATTAGAGCACTCCAATGTCATAAGATTATGTAATTTTTATCAGTTTTCTTAATGTGGAATATAAAAGTATTTAAAGAATGAGCTGTAATTTACAAATAAACGAAATATCCAATCAGTCGTCCACTGTACGTAGGTACATTCGGTGTGAAGAATGCTATGTGCACAGCACTAGCGCTTTTCTTCTAGAATATGTCGCCGCTCCCACACGTCTCTTGTCAACCTGCTAACGAAGAACATCTATACATTGGAGCACTCCAATGTCATAAGATTATGTAATTTTTATCAGTTTTCTTAATGTGGAATATAAAAGTATTTAAAGAATGAGCTGTAATTTACAAATAAACGAAATATCCAATCAGTCGTCCACGGTACGTAGGTACATTCGGTGTGAAGAATGCTATGTGCACAGCACTAGCGCTTTTCTTCTAGAATATGTCGCCGCTCCCACACGTCTCTTGTCAACCAGCTAACGAAGAACATCTATACATTAGAGCACTCCAATGTCATAAGATTATGTAATTTTTATCAGTTTTCTTAATGTGGAATATAAAAGTATTTAAAGAATGAGCTGTAATTTACAAATAAACGAAATATCCAATCAGTCGTATACTGTACGTAGGTACATTACGTGTGAAGAATGCTATGTGCACAGCACTAGCGCTTTTCTTCTAGAATATGTCGCCGCTCCCACACGTCTCTTGTCAACCTGCTAACGAAAAGAACATCCATACATTAGAGCACCCTAATGTCATAAGATTATGTAACTTTTATCAGTTTTCTTAATGTGGAATATAAAAGTATTTAAATAATGAGCTGTAATTTACAAATAAACGAAATATCCAATCAGTCGTCCACTGTACGTAGGTACATTCGGTGTGAAGAATGCTATGTGCACAGCACTAGCGCTTTTCTTCTACAATATGTCGCCGCTCCCACACGTCTCTTGTCAACCTGCTAACGAAGAACATCTATACATTAGAGCACTCCAATGTCATAAAATTATGTAATTTTTATGAGATTTCTTAATGTGGAATATAAAAGTATTTAAAGAATGAGCTGTAATTTACAAATAAACGAAACATCGAATCAGTCGTCCACTCTACGTAGGTACATTCGGTGTGAAGAATGCTATGTGCACAGCACTAGCGCTTTTCTTCTACAATATGTCGCCGCTCCCACACGTCTCTTGTCAACCTGCTAACGAAGAACATCCATACATTAGAGCACTCCAATGTCATAAGATTATGTAATTTTTATGAGTTTTCTTAATGTGGAATATAAAAGTATTTAAAGAATGAGCTGTAATTTACAAATAAACGAAATATCCTATCAGTCGTCCACTGTACGTAGGTACATTCGGTGTGATGAATGCTTTGTGCACAGCACTAGCGCTTTTCTTCTAGAATATGTCGCCGCTCCCACACGTCTCTTGTCAACCTGCTTACGAAGAACATCTATACATTAGAGCACTCCAATGTCATAAGATTATGTAATTTTTATCAGTTTTCTTAATGTGGAATATAAAAGTATTTAAAGAATGAGCTGTAATTTACAAATAAACGAAATATCCAATCAGTCGTCCACTGTACGTAGGTACATTCGGTGTGAAGAATGCTATGCGCACAGCACTTGCGCTTTTCTTCTAGAATATGTCGCCGCTCCCATACGTCTCTTGTCAACCTGCCTACGAAGAACATCCATACATTAGAGCACTCCAATGTCATAAGATTATGTAATTTATATCAGTTTTCTTAATGTGGAATGTAAAAGTATTTAAAGAATGAGCTTTAATTTACAAATAAACGAAATATCCAATCAGTCGTCCGCCTTACGTAGGTACATTCGGTGTGAAGAATGCTTTGTGCACAGCACTAGCGCTTTTCTTCTAGAATATGTCGCCGCTCACACACGTCTCTTGTCAACCTGCTAACGAAGAACATCCATATATTGGAGCACTCCAACGTCATAAGATTATGTTATTTTTATCAGTTTTCTTAATGTGGAATATAAAAGTAGTTAAAGATAGAGCTGTAATTTTCAAATAAACGAAATATCCAATCGGTCGTCCACTGTACGTAGGTACATTCGGTGTGAAGAATGCTATGTGCACAGCACTAGCGCTTTTCTTCTAGAATATGTCGCCGCTCCCACACGTCTCTTGTCAACCTGCTAACGAAGAACATCCATACATTAGAGCACACCAATGTCATAAGATTATGTAATTTTTATCAGCTTTCTTAATGTGGAATATAAAAGTATTTAAAGAATGAGCTGTAGTTTTCAATTAAACGAAATATCCAATCAGTCGTCCACTGTACGTAGGTACATTAGGTGTGAAGAATGCTATGTGCACAGCACTAGCGCTTTTCTTCTAGAATATGTCGCCGCTCCCACACGTCTCTTGTCAACCTGCTAACGAACAACATCCATACATTAGAGCAATCCAATGTCATTAGATTATGTAATTTTTATCAGTTTTCTTAATGTGGAATATAAAAGTATTTAAAGAATGAGCTGTAATTTACAAATAAACGAAATATCCAATCAGTCGTCCACTGTACGTAGGTACATTCGGTGTGAAGAATGCTATGTGCACAGCACTAGCGCTTTTCTTCTAGAATATGTCGCCGCTCCCACACGTCTCTCATCAACCTGCTAACGAAGAACATCCATACATTAGAGCACACCAATGTCATAAGATTATGTAATTTTTATCAGCTTTCTTAATGTGGAATATAAAAGTATTTAAAGAATGAGCTGTAGTTTTCAATTAAACGAAATATCCAATCAGTCGTCCACTGTACGTAGGTACATTAGGTGTGAAGAATGCTATGTGCACAGCACTAGCGCTTTTCTTCTAGAATATGTCGCCGCTCCCTCACGTCTCTTGTCAACCTGCTAACGAAGAACATCCATACATTAGAGCACTCCAAAGTCATAAGATTATATAATTTTTATCAGTTTTCTTAATGTGGAATATAAAAGTATTTAAATAATGAGCTGTAATTTACAAATAAACGAAATATCCAATCAGTCGTCCACTGTACGTAGGTACATTCGGTGTGAAGAATGCTATGTGCACAGCACTAGCGCTTTTCTTCTAGAATATGTCGCCGCTTCCACACGTCTCTTGTCAACCAGCTAACGAAGAACATCTATACATTAGAGCACTCCAATGTCATAAGATTATGTAATTTTTATGAGTTTTCTTAATGTGGAATATAAAAGTATTTAAAGAATGAGCTGTAATTTACAAATAAACGAAATATCCTATCAGTCGTCCACTGTACGTAGGTACATTCTTTGTGAAGAATGCTTTGTGCACAGCACTAGCGCTTTTCTTCTAGAATATGTCGCCGCTCCCACACGTTTCTTGTCAACCTGCTTACGAAGAACATCCATACATTAGAGCACTCCAATGTCATAAGATTATGTAATTCTTATCAGTTTTCTTAATGTGGAATATAAAAGTATTTAAAGAATGAGCCGTAATTTACAAATAAACGAAATATCCAATCAGTCGTCCACTGTACGTAGGTACATTCGGTGTGAAGAATGCTATGTGCACAGCACTAGCGCTTTTCTTCTAGAATATGTCGCCGCTCCCACACGTCTCTTGTCAACCTGCTAACGAAGAACATCTATACATTAGAGCACCCCAATGTCATAAGATTATGTAATTTTTATCATTTTTCTTAATGTGGAATATAAAAGTATTTAAAGAATGAACTGTAATTTGCAAATAAACGAAATATCCAATCAGTCGTCCACTGTACGTAGGTACATTCGGTGTGAAGAATGCTATGTGCAGAGCACTAGCGCTTTTCTTCTACAATATGTCGCCGCTCCACACGTCTCTTGTCAACCTGCTAACGAAGAACATCCATACATTAGAGCACTCCAATGTCATAAGGTTATGTAATTTTTATCAGTTTTCTTAATGTGGAATATAAAAGTATTTAAAGAATGAGCTGTAATTTACAAATAAACGAAATATCCAATCAGTCGTCCACTGTACGTAGGTACATTCGGTGTGAAGAATGCTATGCACACAGCACTTGCGCTTTTCTTCTAGAATATGTCGCCGCTGCCATACGTCTCTTGTCAACCTGCCTACGAAGAACATCCATACATTAGAGCACTCCAATGTCATAAGATTATGTAATTTATATCAGTTTTCTTAATGTGGAATGTAAAAGTATTTAAAGAATGAGCTTTAATTTACAAATAAACGAAATATCCAATCAGTCGTCCACTGTACGTAGGTACATTCGGTGTGAAGAATGCTATGTGCACAGCACTAGCGCTTTTCTTCTAGAATATGTCGCCGCTCCCACACGTCTCTTGTCAACCTGCTAACGATGAACGTCCATACATTAGAGCACTCCAATGTCATAAGATTATGTAATTTTTATCAGTTTTCTTAATGTGGAATATAAAAGTATTTAAAGAATGAGCTGTAATTTACAAATAAACGAAATATCCAATCAGTCGTCCACTGTACGTAGGTACATTCGGTGTGAAGAATGCTATGTGCACAGCACTAGCGCTTTTCTTCTAGAATATGTCGCCGCTCCCACACGTCTCTTGTCAACCTGCTAACGAAGAACATCTATACATTGGAGCACTCCAATGTCATAAGATTATGTAATTTTTATCAGTTTTCTTAATGTGGAATATAAAAGTATTTAAAGAATGAGCTGTAATTTACAAATAAACGAAATATCCAATCAGTCGTCCACGGTACGTAGGTACATTCGGTGTGAAGAATGCTATGTGCACAGCACTAGCGCTTTTCTTCTAGAATATGTCGCCGCTCCCACACGTCTCTTGTCAACCAGCTAACGAAGAACATCTATACATTAGAGCACTCCAATGTCATAAGATTATGTAATTTTTATCAGTTTTCTTAATGTGTAATATAAAAGTATTTAAAGAATGAGCTGTAATTTACAAATAAACGAAATATCCAATCAGTCGTATACTGTACGTAGGTACATTACGTGTGAAGAATGCTATGTGCACAGCACTAGCGCTTTTCTTCTAGAATATGTCGCCGCTCCCACACGTCTCTTGTCAACCTGCTAACGAAAAGAACATCCATACATTAGAGCACCCTAATGTCATAAGATTATGTAACTTTTATCAGTTTTCTTAATGTGGAATATAAAAGTATTTAAATAATGAGCTGTAATTTACAAATAAACGAAATATCCAATCAGTCGTCCACTGTACGTAGGTACATTCGGTGTGAAGAATGCTATGTGCACAGCACTAGCGCTTTTCTTCTACAATATGTCGCCGCTCCCACACGTCTCTTGTCAACCTGCTAACGAAGAACATCTATACATTAGAGCACTCCAATGTCATAAAATTATGTAATTTTTATGAGATTTCTTAATGTGGAATATAAAAGTATTTAAAGAATGAGCTGTAATTTACAAATAAACGAAACATCGAATCAGTCGTCCACTCTACGTAGGTACATTCGGTGTGAAGAATGCTATGTGCACAGCACTATCGCTTTTCTTCTACAATATGTCGCCGCTCCCACACGTCTCTTGTCAACCTGCTAACGAAGAACATCCATACATTAGAGCACACCAATGTCATAAGATTATGTAATTCTTATCAGTTTTCTTAATGTGGAATATAAAAGTATTTAAATAATGAGCCGTAATTTACAAATAAACGAAATATCCAATCAGTCGTCCACTGTAAGTAGGTACATTCGGTGTGAAGAATGCTATGTGCACAGCACTAGCGCTTTTCTTCTAGAATATGTCGCCGCTCCCACACGTCTCTTGTCAACCTGCTAACGAAGAACATCTATACATTAGAGCACCCCAATGTCATAAGATTATGTAATTTTTATCAGTTTTCTTAGTGTGGAATATAAAAGTATTTAAAGAATGAGCTGTAATTTACAAATAAACGAAATATCCAATCAGTCGTCCACTGTACGTAGGTACATTCGGTGTGAAGAATGCTATGTGCAGAGCACTAGCGCTTTTCTTCTACAATATGTCGCCGCTCCACACGTCTCTTGTCAACCTGCTAACGAAGAACATCCATACATTAGAGCACACCAATGTCATAAGATTATGTAATTTTTATCAGTTTTCTTAATGTGGAATATAAAAGTATTTAAAGAATGAGCTGTAATTTACAAATAAACGAAATATTTAATCAGTCGTCCACTGTACGTAGGTACATTCGGTGTGAAGAATGCTATGTGCACAGCACTAGCGCTTTTCTTCTACAATATGTCGCCGCTCCACACGTCTCTTGTCAACCTGCTAACGAAGAACATCCATACATTAGAGCACTCCAATGTCATAAGATTATGTAATTTTTATCAGTTTTCTTAATGTGGAATATAAAAGTATTTAAAGAATGAGCTGTAATTTACAAATAAACGAAATATCCAATCAGTCGTCCACTGTACGTAGGTACATTCGGTGTGAAGAATGCTATGCGCACAGCACTTGCGCTTTTCTTCTAGAATATGTCGCCGCTCCCACACGTCTCTTGTCAACCTGCTATCGAAGAACATCCATACATTAGAGCACTCCAATGTCTTAAGATTATGTAATTTATATCAGCTTTCTTAATGTGGAATGTAAAAGTATTTAAAGAATGAGCTTTAATTTACAAATAAACGAAATATCCAATCAGTCGTCCACTGTACGTAGGTACATTCGGTGTGAAGAATGCTATGTGCACAGCACTAGCGCTTTTCTTCTAGAATATGACGCCGCTCCCACACGTCTCTTGTCAACCTGCTAACGAAGAACATCTATACATTGGAGCACTCCAATGTCATATGATTATGTAATTTTTATCAGTTTTCTTAATGTGGAATATAAAAGTATTTAAAGAATGAGCTGTAATTTACAAATAAACGAAATATCCAATCAGTCGTCCACGGTACGTAGGTACATTCGGTGTGAAGAATGCTATGTGCACAGCACTAGCGCTTTTCTTCTAGAATATGTCGCCGCTCCCACACGTCTCTTGACAACCAGCTAACGAAGAACATCTATACATTAGAGCACTCCAATGTCATAAGATTATGTAATTTTTATCAGTTTTCTTAATGTGGAATGTAAAAGTATTTAAAGAATGAGCTTTAATTTACAAATAAACGAAATATCCAATCAGTCGCCCACTGTACGTAGGTACATTCGTTGTGAAGAATGCTATGTGCACAGCACTAGCGCTTTTCTTCTAGAATATGTCGCCGCTCCCACACGTCTCTTGACAACCTGCTAACGAAGAACATCCATACATTAGAGCACTCCAATGTCATAAAATTATGTAATTTTTATGAGATTTCTTAATGTGGAATATAAAAGTATTTAAATAATGAGCTGTAATTTACAAATAAACCAAATATCCAATCAGTCGTCCACTGTACGTAGGTACATTCGGTGTGAAGAATGCTATGTGCACATCACTAGCGCTTTTCTTCTGGAATATGTCGCCGCTTGCACACGTCTCTTGTCAAAGTGCTAACGAAGAACATCTATACATTAGAGCACTCCAATGTCATAAGAATATGTAATTTTTATCAGTTTTCTTAATGTGGAATATAAAAGTATTTAAAGAATGAGCTGTAATTTACAAATAAACGAAATATCCAATCAGTCGTCCACTGTACGTAGGTACATTCGGTGTGGAGAATGCTATGTGCACAGCACTAGCGCTTTTCTTCTAGAATATGTCGCCGCTCCCACACGTCTCTTGTCAACCTGCTCACGAAGAACATCTATACATTAGAGCACTCCAATGTCATAGGATTATGTAATTCTTATCAGTTTTCTTAATGTGGATTATAAAAGTATTTAAAGAATGAGCTGTAATTTACAAATAAACGAAATATCCAATCAGTCGTCCACTGTACGTAGGTACATTCGGTGTGAAGAATGCTATGTGCACAGCACTAGCGCTTTTCTTCTAGAATATGTCGCCGCTCCCACACGTCTCTTGTCAACCTGCTAACGAAGAACATCTATACATTAGAGCAGTCCAATGTCATAAGATTATGTAATTTTTATCAGTTTTCTTAATGTGGAATATAAAAGTATTTAAAGAATGAGCTGTAATTTACAAATAAACGAAATATCCAATCAGTCGTCCACTGTACGTAGGTACATTCGGTGTGAAGAATGCTATGTGCACAGCACTAGCGCTTTTCTTCTAGAATATGTCGCCGCTCCCACACGTCTCTTGTCAACCTGCTAACGAAGAACATCCATACATTAGAGCACTCCAATGTCATAAGATTATGTAATTCTTATCAGTTTTCTTAATGTGGAATATAAAAGTATTTAAATAATGAGCTGTAATTTACAACTAAACGAAATATCCAATCAGTCGTCCACTGGACGTAGGTACATTACGTGTGAAGAATGCTATGTGCACAGCACTAGCGCTTTTCTTCTAGAATATGTCGCCGCTCCCACACGTCTCTTGTCAACCTGCTAACGAAGTACATCTATACATTAGAGCACGCCAATGTCATAAAATTATGTAATTTTTATGAGTTTTCTTAATGTGGAATATAAAAGTATTTAAAGAATGAGCTGTAATTTACAAATAAACGAAATATCCTACCAGTCGTCCACTGTACGTAGGTACATTCGGTGTGAAGAATGCTTTGTGCACAGCACTAGCGCTTTTCTTCTAGAATATGTCGCCGCTCCCACACGTCTCTTGTCAACCTGCTTACGAAGAACATCTATACATTAGAGCACTCCAATGTCATAAGATTATGTAATTTTTATCAGTTTTCTTAATGTGGAATATAAAAGTATTTAAAGAATGAGCTGTAATTTACAAATAAACGAAATATCCAATCAGTCGTCCACTGTACGTAGGTACATTCGGTGTGAATAATGCTATGTGCACAGCACTAGCGCTTTTCTTCTAGAATATGTCGCCGCTCCCACACGTCTCTTGTCAACCTGCTAACGAAGAACATCTATACATTAGAGCACCCCAATGTCATAAGATTATGTAATTTTTATCATTTTTCTTAATGTGGAATATAAAAGTATTTAAAGAATGAACTGTAATTTGCAAATAAACGAAATATCCAATCAGTCGTCCACTGTACGTAGGTACATTCTGTGTGAAGAATGCTATGTGCAGAGCACTAGCGCTTTTCTTCTACAATATGTCGCCGCTCCACACGTCTCTTGTCAACCAGCTAACGAAGAACATCTATACATTAGAGCACTCCAATGTCATAAGATTATGTAATTTTTATCAGTTTTCTTAATGTGGAATATAAAAGTATTTAAAGAATGAGCTGTAATTTACAAATAAACGAAATATCCAATCAGTCGTATACTGTACGTAGGTACATTACGTGTGAAGAATGCTATGTGCACAGCACTAGCGCTTTTCTTCTAGAATATGTCGCCGCTCCCACACGTCTCTTGTCAACCTGCTAACGAAAAGAACATCCATACATTAGAGCACCCTAATGTCATAAGATTATGTAACTTTTATCAGTTTTCTTAATGTGGAATATAAAAGTATTTAAATAATGAGCTGTAATTTACAAATAAACGAAATATCCAATCAGTCGTCCACTGTACGTAGGTACATTCGGTGTGAAGAATGCTATGTGCACAGCACTAGCGCTTTTCTTCTACAATATGTCGCCGCTCCCACACGTCTCTTGTCAACCTGCTAACGAAGAACATCTATACATTAGAGCACTCCAATGTCATAAAATTATGTAATTTTTATGAGATTTCTTAATGTGGAATATAAAAGTATTTAAAGAATGAGCTGTAATTTACAAATAAACGAAACATCGAATCAGTCGTCCACTCTACGTAGGTACATTCGGTGTGAAGAATGCTATGTGCACAGCACTAGCGCTTTTCTTCTACAATATGTCGCCGCTCCCACACGTCTCTTGTCAACCTGCTAACGAAGAACATCCATACATTAGAGCACACCAATGTCATAAGATTATGTAATTCTTATCAGTTTTCTTAATGTGGAATATAAAAGTATTTAAATAATGAGCCGTAATTTACAAATAAACGAAATATCCAATCAGTCGTCCACTGTACGTAGGTACATTCGGTGTGAAGAATGCTATGTGCACAGCACTAGCGCTTTTCTTCTAGAATATGTCGCCGCTCCCACACGTCTCTTGTCAACCTGCTAACGAAGAACATCTATACATTAGAGCACCCCAATGTCATAAGATTATGTAATTTTTATCAGTTTTCTTAGTGTGGAATATAAAAGTATTTAAAGAATGAGCTGTAATTTACAAATAAACGAAATATCCAATCAGTCGTCCACTGTACGTAGGTACATTCGGTGTGAAGAATGCTATGTGCAGAGCACTAGCGCTTTTCTTCTACAATATGTCGCCGCTCCACACGTCTCTTGTCAACCTGCTAACGAAGAACATCCATACATTAGAGCACACCAATGTCATAAGATTATGTAATTTTTATCAGTTTTCTTAATGTGGAATATAAAAGTATTTAAAGAATGAGCTGTAATTTACAAATAAACGAAATATTTAATCAGTCGTCCACTGTACGTAGGTACATTCGGTGTGAAGAATGCTATGTGCACAGCACTAGCGCTTTTCTTCTACAAAATGTCGCCGCTCCCAGACGTCTCTTGTCAACCTGCTAACGAAGAACATCCATACATTAGAGCACTCCAAAGTCATAAGATTATATAATTTTTATCAGTTTTCTTAATGTGGAATATAAAAGTATTTAAATAATGAGCTGTAATTTACAAATAAACGAAATATCCAATCAGTCGTCCACTGTACGTAGGTACATTCGGTGTGAAGAATGCTATGTGCACAGCACTAGCGCTTTTCTTCTACAATATGTCGCCGCTCCCACACGTCCTTTGTCAACCTGCTAACGAAGAACATCTATACATTAGAGCACTCCAATGTCATAAAATTATGTAATTTTTATGAGATTTCTTAATGTGGAATATAAAAGTATTTAAAGAATGAGCTGTAATTTACAAATAAACGAAATATCCAATCAGTCGTCCACTGTACGTAGGTACATTCGGTGTGAAGAATGCTATGTGCAGAGCACTAGCGCTTTTCTTCTACAATATGTCGCCGCTCCACACGTCTCTTGTCAACCTGCTAACGAAGAACATCCATACATTAGAGCACTCCAATGTCATAAGATTATGTAATTTTTATCAGTTTTCTTAATGTGGAATATAAAAGTATTTAAAGAATGAGCTGTAATTTACAAATAAACGAAATATCCAATCAGTCGTCCACTGTACGTAGGTACATTCGGTGTGAAGAATGCTATGCGCACAGCACTTGCGCTTTTCTTCTAGAATATGTCGCCGCTCCCACACGTCTCTTGTCAACCTGCTATCGAAGAACATCCATACATTAGAGCACTCCAATGTCATAAGATTATGTAATTTATATCAGCTTTCTTAATGTGGAATGTAAAAGTATTTAAAGAATGAGCTTTAATTTACAAATAAACGAAATATCCAATCAGTCGTCCACTGTACGTAGGTACATTCGGTGTGAAGAATGCTATGTGCACAGCACTAGCGCTTTTCTTCTAGAATATGACGCCGCTCCCACACGTCTCTTGTCAACCTGCTAACGAAGAACATCTATACATTGGAGCACTCCAATGTCATATGATTATGTAATTTTTATCAGTTTTCTTAATGTGGAATATAAAAGTATTTAAAGAATGAGCTGTAATTTACAAATAAACGAAATATCCAATCAGTCGTCCACGGTACGTAGGTACATTCGGTGTGAAGAATGCTATGTGCACAGCACTAGCGCTTTTCTTCTAGAATATGTCGCCGCTCCCACACGTCTCTTGACAACCAGCTAACGAAGAACATCTATACATTAGAGCACTCCAATGTCATAAGATTATGTAATTTTTATCAGTTTTCTTAATGTGGAATGTAAAAGTATTTAAAGAATGAGCTTTAATTTACAAATAAACGAAATATCCAATCAGTCGCCCACTGTACGTAGGTACATTCGTTGTGAAGAATGCTATGTGCACAGCACTAGCGCTTTTCTTCTAGAATATGTCGCCGCTCCCACACGTCTCTTGACAACCTGCTAACGAAGAACATCCATACATTAGAGCACTCCAATGTCATAAAATTATGTAATTTTTATGAGATTTCTTAATGTGGAATATAAAAGTATTTAAATAATGAGCTGTAATTTACAAATAAACCAAATATCCAATCAGTCGTCCACTGTACGTAGGTACATTCGGTGTGAAGAATGCTATGTGCACATCACTAGCGCTTTTCTTCTGGAATATGTCGCCGCTTGCACACGTCTCTTGTCAAAGTGCTAACGAAGAACATCTATACATTAGAGCACTCCAATGTCATAAGAATATGTAATTTTTATCAGTTTTCTTAATGTGGAATATAAAAGTATTTAAAGAATGAGCTGTAATTTACAAATAAACGAAATATCCAATCAGTCGTCCACTGTACGTAGGTACATTCGGTGTGGAGAATGCTATGTGCACAGCACTAGCGCTTTTCTTCTAGAATATGTCGCCGCTCCCACACGTCTCTTGTCAACCTGCTCACGAAGAACATCTATACATTAGAGCACTCCAATGTCATAGGATTATGTAATTCTTATCAGTTTTCTTAATGTGGAATATAAAAGTATTTAAAGAATGAGCTGTAATTTACAAATAAACGAAATATCCAATCAGTCGTCCACTGTACGTAGGTACATTCGGTGTGAAGAATGCTATGTGCACAGCACTAGCGCTTTTCTTCTAGAATATGTCGCCGCTCCCACACGTCTCTTGTCAACCTGCTAACGAAGAACATCTATACATTAGAGCAGTCCAATGTCATAAGATTATGTAATTTTTATCAGTTTTCTTAATGTGGAATATAAAAGTATTTAAAGAATGAGCTGTAATTTACAAATAAACGAAATATCCAATCAGTCGTCCACTGTACGTAGGTACATTCGGTGTGAAGAATGCTATGTGCACAGCACTAGCGCTTTTCTTCTAGAATATGTCGCCGCTCCCACACGTCTCTTGTCAACCTGCTAACGAAGAACATCCATACATTAGAGCACTCCAATGTCATAAGATTATGTAATTCTTATCAGTTTTCTTAATGTGGAATATAAAAGTATTTAAATAATGAGCTGTAATTTACAACTAAACGAAATATCCAATCAGTCGTCCACTGGACGTAGGTACATTACGTGTGAAGAATGCTATGTGCACAGCACTAGCGCTTTTCTTCTAGAATATGTCGCCGCTCCCACACGTCTCTTGTCAACCTGCTAACGAAGTACATCTATACATTAGAGCACGCCAATGTCATAAAATTATGTAATATTTATGAGTTTTCTTAATGTGGAATATAAAAGTATTTAAAGAATGAGCTGTAATTTACAAATAAACGAAATATCCTACCAGTCGTCCACTGTACGTAGGTACATTCGGTGTGAAGAATGCTTTGTGCACAGCACTAGCGCTTTTCTTCTAGAATATGTCGCCGCTCCCACACGTCTCTTGTCAACCTGCTTACGAAGAACATCTATACATTAGAGCACTCCAATGTCATAAGATTATGTAATTTTTATCAGTTTTCTTAATGTGGAATATAAAAGTATTTAAAGAATGAGCTGTAATTTACAAATAAACGAAATATCCAATCAGTCGTCCACTGTACGTAGGTACATTCGGTGTGAATAATGCTATGTGCACAGCACTAGCGCTTTTCTTCTAGAATATGTCGCCGCTCCCACACGTCTCTTGTCAACCTGCTAACGAAGAACATCTATACATTAGAGCACCCCAATGTCATAAGATTATGTAATTTTTATCATTTTTCTTAATGTGGAATATAAAAGTATTTAAAGAATGAACTGTAATTTGCAAATAAACGAAATATCCAATCAGTCGTCCACTGTACGTAGGTACATTCTGTGTGAAGAATGCTATGTGCAGAGCACTAGCGCTTTTCTTCTACAATATGTCGCCGCTCCACACGTCTCTTGTCAACCTGCTAACGGAGAACATCCATACATTAGAGCACTCCAATGTCATAAGGTTATGTAATTTTTATCAGTTTTCTTAATGTGGAATATAAAAGTATTTAAAGAATGAGCTGTAATTTACAAATAAACGAAATATCCAATCAGTCGTCCACTGTACGTAGGTACATTCGGTGTGAAGAATGCTATGCGCACAGCACTAGCGCTTTTCTTCTAGAATATGTCGCCGCTCCCATACGTCTCTTGTCAACCTGCCTACGAAGAACATCCATACATTAGAGCACTCCAATGTCTTAAGATTATGTAATTTATATCAGTTTTCTTAATGTGGAATGTAAAAGTATTTAAAGAATGAGCTTTAATTTACAAATAAACGAAATATCCAATCAGTCGTCCACTGTACGTAGGTACATTCGGTGTGAAGAATGCTATGTGCACAGCACTAGCGCTTTTCTTCTAGAATATGTCGCCGCTCCCACACGTCTCTTGTCAACCTGCTAACGAAGAACATCTATACATTAGAGCACTCCAATGTCATAAGATTATGTAATTTTTATCAGTTTTCTTAATGTGGAATATAAAAGTATTTAAAGAATGAGCTGTAATTTACAAATAAACGAAATATCCAATCAGTCGTCCACTGTACGTAGGTACATTCGGTGTGAAGAATGCTATGTGCACAGCACTAGCGCTTTTCTTCTAGAATATGTCGCCGCTCCCACACGTCTCTTGTCAACCTGCTAACGAAGAACATCTATACATTGGAGCACTCCAATGTCATAAGATTATGTAATTTTTATCAGTTTTCTTAATGTGGAATATAAAAGTATTTAAAGAATGAGCTGTAATTTACAAATAAACGAAATATCCAATCAGTCGTCCACGGTACGTAGGTACATTCGGTGTGAAGAATGCTATGTGCACAGCACTAGCGCTTTTCTTCTAGAATATGTCGCCGCTCCCACACGTCTCTTGTCAACCAGCTAACGAAGAACATCTATACATTAGAGCACTCCAATGTCATAAGATTATGTAATTTTTATCAGTTTTCTTAATGTGGAATATAAAAGTATTTAAAGAATGAGCTGTAATTTACAAATAAACGAAATATCCAATCAGTCGTATACTGTACGTAGGTACATTACGTGTGAAGAATGCTATGTGCACAGCACTAGCGCTTTTCTTCTAGAATATGTCGCCGCTCCCACACGTCTCTTGTCAACCTGCTAACGAAGAACATCCATACATTAGAGCACTCCAATGTCATAAGATTATGTAATTTTTATCAGTTTTCTTAATGTGGAATATAAAAGTATTTAAAGATTGAGCTGTAATTTACAAATAAACGAAATATCCAATCAGTCGTCCACTGTACGTAGGTACATTCGGTGTGAAGAATGCTATGTGCACAGCACTAGCGCTTTTCTTCTAGAATATGTCGCCGCTCCCACACGTCTCTTGACAACCTGCTAACGAAGAACATCCATACATTAGAGCACCCTAATGTCATAAGATTATGTAACTTTTATCATTTTTCTTAATGTGGAATATAAAAGTATTTAAATAATGAGCTGTAATTTACAAATAAACGAAATATCCAATCAGTCGTCCACTGTACGTAGGTACATTCGGTGTGAAGAATGCTATGTGCACAGCACTAGCGCT
Organism: Schistocerca gregaria; assembly: GCF_023897955.1. Lineage (NCBI taxonomy): Eukaryota > Metazoa > Arthropoda > Insecta > Orthoptera > Acrididae > Schistocerca > Schistocerca gregaria. The sequence goes on from NC_064927.1 coordinate 251,449,346, forward strand.
TTTCTTCTACAATATGTCGCCGCTCCCACACGTCTCTTGTCAACCTGCTAACGAAGAACATCTATACATTAGAGCACTCCAATGTCATAAAATTATGTAATTTTTATGAGATTTCTTAATGTGGAATATAAAAGTATTTAAAGAATGAGCTGTAATTTACAAATAAACGAAACATCGAATCAGTCGTCCACTCTACGTAGGTACATTCGGTGTGAAGAATGCTATGTGCACAGCACTAGCGCTTTTCTTCTACAATATGTCGCCGCTCCCACACGTCTCTTGTCAACCTGCTAACGAAGAACATCCATACATTAGAGCACACCAATGTCATAAGATTATGTAATTCTTATCAGTTTTCTTAATGTGGAATATAAAAGTATTTAAATAATGAGCCGTAATTTACAAATAAACGAAATATCCAATCAGTCGTCCACTGTACGTAGGTACATTCGGTGTGAAGAATGCTATGTGCACAGCACTAGCGCTTTTCTTCTAGAATATGTCGCCGCTCCCACACGTCTCTTGTCAACCTGCTAACGAAGAACATCTATATATTAGAGCACCCCAATGTCATAAGATTATGTAATTTTTATCAGTTTTCTTAATGTGGAATATAAAAGTATTTAAAGAATGAGCTGTAATTTACAAATAAACGAAATATCCAATCAGTCGTCCACTGTACGTAGGTACATTCGGTGTGAAGAATGCTATGTGCAGAGCACTAGCGCTTTTCTTCTACAATATGTCGCCGCTCCACACGTCTCTTGTCAACCTGCTAACGAAGAACATCCATACATTAGAGCACACCAATGTCATAAGATTATGTAATTTTTATCAGTTTTCTTAATGTGGAATATAAAAGTATTTAAAGAATGAGCTGTAATTTACAAATAAACGAAATATTTAATCAGTCGTCCACTGTACGTAGGTACATTCGGTGTGAAGAATGCTATGTGCACATCACTAGCGCTTTTCTTCTGGAATATGTCGCCGCTTGCACACGTCTCTTGTCAAAGTGCTAACGAAGAACATCTATACATTAGAGCACTCCAATGTCATAAGATTATGTAATTTTTATCAGCTTTCTTAATGTGGAATATAAAAGTATTTAAAGAATGAGCTGTAATTTACAAATAAACGAAATATCCAATCAGTCGTCCACTGTACGTAGGTACATTCGGTGTGAAGAATGCTATGTGCACAGCACTAGCGCTTTTCTTCTAGAATATGTCGCCGCTCCCACACGTCTCTTGTCAACCTGCTCACGAAGAACATCTATACATTAGAGCACTCCAATGTCATAGGATTATGTAATTCTTATCAGTTTTCTTAATGTGGAATATAAAAGTATTTAAAGAATGAGCTGTAATTTACAAATAAACGAAAAATCCAATCAGTCGTCCACTGTACGTAGGTACATTCGGTGTGAAGAATGCTATGTGCACAGCACTAGCGCTTTTCTTCTAGAATATGTCGCCGCTCCCACACGTCTCTTGTCAACCTGCTAACGAAGAACATCTATACATTAGAGCAGTCCAATGTCATAAGATTATGTAATTTTTATCAGTTTTCTTAATGTGGAATATAAAAGTATTTAAAGAATGAGCTGTAATTTACAAATAAACGAAATATCCAATAAGTCGTCCACTGTACGTAGGTACATTCGGTGTAAAGAATGCTATGTGCACAGCACTAGCGCTTTTCTTCTAGAATATGTCGCCGTTCCCACACGTCTCTTGTCAACCTGCTAACGAAGAACATCCATACATTAGAGCACTCCAATGTCATAAGATTATGTAATTCTTATCAGTTTCCTTAATGTGGAATATAAAAGTATTTAAATAATGAGCTGTAATTTACAACTAAACGAAATATCCAATCAGTCGTCCACTGGACGTAGGTACATTCGGTGTGAAGAATGCTATGTGCACAGCACTAGCGCTTTTCTTCTAGAATATGTCGCCGCTCCCACACGTCTCTTGTCAACCTGCTAACGAAGAACATCTATACATTAGAGCACTCCAATGTCATAAGATTATGTAATTTTTATCATTTTTCTTAATGTGGAATATAAAAGTATTTAAAGAATGAGATGTAATTTACAAATAAACGAAATATCCAATCAGTCGTCCACTCTACGTAGGTACATTCGGTGTGAAGAATGCTATGTGCAGAGCACTAGCGCTTTTCTTCTAGAATATGTCGCCGCTCCACACGTCTCTTGTCAACCTGCTAACGAAGAACATCCATACATTAGAGCACTCCAATGTCATAAGATTATGTAATTTTTATCAGTTTTCTTAATGTGGAATATAAAAGTATTTAAAGAATGAGCTGTAATTTACAAATAAACGAAATATCCAATCAGTCGTCCACTGTACGTAGGTACATTCGGTGTGAAGAATGCTATGTGCAGAGCACTAGCGCTTTTCTTCTAGAATATGTCGCCGCTCCCACACGTCCCTTGTCAACCTCCTAACGAAGAACATCTATACATTAGAGCACTCCAATGTCATAAGATTATGTAATTTTTATCATTTTTCTTAATGTGGAATATAAAAGTATTTAAAGAATGAGATGTAATTTACAAATAAACGAAATATCCAATCAGTCGTCCACTGTACGTAGGTACATTCGGTGTGAAGAATGCTATGCGCACAGCACTAGCGCTTTTCTTCTAGAATATGTCGCCGCTCCCACACGTCTCTTGTCAACCTGCTAACGAAGAACATCCAAACATCAGAGCACTCCAATGTCATAAGATTATGTAATTTATATCACTTTTCTTAATGTGGAATGTAAAAGTATTTAAAGAATGAGCTGTGATTTACAAATAAACGAAATATCCAATGAGTCGTCCACTGTACGTAGGTACATTCGGTGTGAAGAATGCTATGTGCACAGCACTAGCGCTTTTCTTCTAGAACATGTCGCCGCTCCCACACGTCTCTTGACAACCTGCTAACGAAGAACATCCATACATAAGAGCACTCCAATGTCATAAGATTATGTAATTTTTATCAGTTTTCTTAATGTGGAATATAAAAGTATTTAAAGAATGAGCTGTAATTTATAAATAAACGAAATATCCTATCAGTCGTCCACTGTACGTAGGTACATTCGGTGTGAAGAATGCTATGTGCACAGCACTAGCGCTTTTCTTCTAGAATATATCGCCGCTCCCACACGTCTCTTGTCAACCTGCTAACGAAGAACATCTATACATTGGAGCACTCCAATGTCATAAGATTATGTAATTTTTATCAGTTTTCTTAATGTGGAATATAAAAGTATTTAAAGAATGAGCTGTAATTTACAAATAAACGAAATATCCAATCAGTCGTCCACGGTACGTAGGTACATTCGGTGTGAAGAATGCTATGTGCACAGCACTAGCGCTTTTCTTCTAGAATATGTCGCCGCTCCCACACGTCTCTTGTCAACCTGCTAACGAAGAACATCCATACATTAGAGCACTCCAATGTCATAAGATTATGTAATTTTTATCAGTTTTCTTAATGTGGAATATAAAAGGATTTAAAGGATGAGCTGTAATTTACAACTAAACGAAATATCCAATCAGTCGTCCACTGTACGTAGGTACATTTGGTGTGAAGAATGCTATGTGCACAGCACTAGCGCTTTTCTTCTAGAATATGTCGCCGCTTCCACACGTCTCTTGTCAACCAGCTAACGAAGAACATCTATACATTAGAGCACACCAATGTCATAAGATTATGTAATTTTTATCAGTTTTCTTAATGTGGAATATAAAAGTATTTAAAGAATGAGCTCTAATTTACAAATAAACGAAATATCCAATCAGTCGTCCACTGTACGTAGGTACATTCGGTGTGAAGAATGCTATGTGCACAGCACTAGCGCTTTTCTTCTAGAATATGTCGCCGCTCCCACACGTCTCTTGTCAACCTGCTCACGAAGAACATCTATACATTAGAGCACTCCAATGTCATAGGATTATGTAATTTTTATCAGTTTTCTTAATGTGTAATATAAAAGTATTTAAAGAATGAGCTGTAATTTACAAATAAACGAAATATCCAATCAGTCGCCCACTGTACGTAGGTACATTCGGTGTGAAGATTGCTATGTGCACAGCACTAGCGCTTTTCTTCTAGAATATGTCGCCGCTCCCACACGTCTCTTGTCAACCTGCTAACGAAGAACATCTATACATTAGAGCACTCCAATGTCATAAGATTATGTAATTTTTATCATTTTTCTTAATGTGGAATATAAAAGTATTTAAAGAATGAGATGTAATTCACAAATAAACGAAATATCCAATCAGTCGTCCACTGTACGTAAGTACATTCGGTGTGAAGAATGCTATGCGCACAGCACTTGCGCTTTTCTTCTAGAATATGTCGCCGCTCCCACACGTCTCTTGTCAACCTGCTAACGAAGAACATCCAAACATTAGAGCACTCCAATGTCATAAGATTATGTAATTTATATCAGTTTTCTTAATGTGGAATGTAAAAGTATTTAAAGAATGAGCTGTGATTTACAAATAAACGAAATATCCAATGAGTCGTTCACTGTACGTAGGTACATTCGGTGTGAAGAATGCTATGTGCACAGCACTAGCGCTTTTCTTCTAGAACATGTCGCCGCTCCCACACGTCTCTTGACAACCTGCTAACGAAGAACATCCATACATAAGAGCACTCCAATGTCATAAGATTATGTAATTTTTATCAGTTTTCTTAATGTGGAATATAAAAGTATTTAAAGAATGAGCTGTAATTTATAAATAAACGAAATATCCTATCAGTCGTCCACTGTACGTAGGTACATTCGGTGTGAAGAATGCTATGTGCACAGCACTAGCGCTTTTCTTCTAGAATATGTCGCCGCTCCCACACGTCTCTTGTCAACCTGCTAACGAAGAACATCTATACATTGGAGCACTCCAATGTCATAAGATTATGTAATTTTTATCAGTTTTCTTAATGTGGAATATAAAAGTATTTAAAGAATGAGCTGTAATTTACAACTAAACGAAATATCCAATCAGTCGTCACGGTACGTAGGTACATTCGGTGTGAAGAATGCTATGGGCACAGCACTAGCGCTTTTCTTCTAGAATATGTCGCCGCTTCCACACGTCTCTTGTCAACCAGCTAACGAAGAACATCTATACATTAGAGCACTCCAATGTCATAAGATTATGTAATTTTTATCAGTTTCCTTAATGTGGAATATAAAAGTATTTAAAGAATGAGCTGTAATTTACAAATAAACGAAATATCCAATCAGTCGTATACTGTACGTAGGTACATTCGGTGTGAAGAATGCTATGTGCACATCACTAGCGCTTTTCTTCTAGAATATGTCGCCGCTTGCACACGTCTCTTGTCAAAGTGCTAACGAAGAACATCTATACATTAGAGCACTCCAATGTCATAAGATTATGTAATTTTTATCAGTTTTCTTAATGTGTAATATAAAAGTATTTAAAGAATGAGCTGTAATTTACAAATAAACGAAATATCCAATCAGTCGTCCACTGTACGTAGGTACATTCGGTGTGAAGAATGCTATGTGCACAGCACTAGCGCTTTTCTTCTAGAATATGTCGCCGCTCCCACACGTCTCTTGTCAACCTGCTAACGAAGAACATCTATACATTAGAGCACTCCAATGTCATAAGATTATGTAATTTTTATCAGTTTTCTTAATGTGGAATATAAAAGTATTTAAAGAATGAGCTGTAATTTACCAATAAACGAAATATCCAATCAGTCGTCCACTGTACGTAGGTACATTCGGTGTGAAGAATGCTATGCGCACAGCACTAGCGCTTTTCTTCTAGAATATGTCGCCGCTCCCACACGTCTCTTGTCAACCTGCTAACGAAGAACATCCATACATTAGAGCACTCCAATGTCATAAGATTATGTAATTCTTATCAGTTTTCTTAATGTGGAATATAAAAGTATTTAAATAATGAGCTGTAATTTACAACTAAACGAAATATCCAATCAGTCGTCCACTGTACGTAGGTACATTCGGTGTGAAGAATGCTATGTGCACAGCACTAGCGCTTTTCTTCTAGAATATGTCGCCGCACCCACACGTCTCTTGTCAACCTGCTAACGAAGAACATCTATACATTAGAGCACTCCAATGTCATAAGATTATGTAATTTTTATAATTTTTCTTAATGTGGAATATAAAAGTATTTAAAGAATGAGATGTAATTTACAAATAAACGAAATATCCAATCACTCGTCCACTGTACGTAGGTACATTCGGTGTGAAGAATGCTATGTGCACAGCACTAGCGCTTTTCTTCTAGAATATGTCACCGCTCCACATGTCTCTTGTCAACCTGCTAACGAAGAACATCCATACATTAGAGCACTCCAATGTCATAAGATTATGTAATTTTTATCAGTTTTCTTAATGTGGAATATAAAAGTATTTAAAGAATGAGCTGTAATTTACAAATAAACGAAATATCCAATCAGTCGTCCACTGTACGTAGGTAAATTCGGTGTGAAGAATGCTATGTGCACAGCACTAGCGCTTTTCTTCTAGAATATGTCGCCGCTCCCACACGTCTCTTGCCAACATACTAACGAAGAACATCTATACATTATAGCACTCCAATGTCATCAGATTATGTAATTTTTATCATTTTTCTTAATGTGGAATATAAAAGTATTTAATGAATGAGATGTAATTTACAAATAAACGAAATATCCAATCAGTCGTCCACTGTACGTAGGTACATTCGGTGTGAAGAATGCTATGCGCACAGCACTTGCGCTTTTCTTCTAGAATATGTCGCCGCTCCCACACGTCTCTTGTCAACCTGCTAACGAAGAACATCCATACATTAGAGCACTCCAATGTCATAAGATTATGTAATTTTTATCAGTTTTCTTAATGTGGAATATAAAAGTGTTTAAAGAATGAGCTGTAATTTACAAATAAACGAAATATCCAATCAGTCGTCCACGGTAAGTAGGTACATTCGGTGTGAAGAATGCTATGTGCACAGCACTAGCGCTTTTCTTCTAGAATATGTCGCCGCTCCCACACATCTCTTGTCAACCAGCTAACGGAGAACATCTATACATTAGAGCACTCCAATGTCATAAGATTATGTAATTTTTATCAGTTTTCTTAATGTGGAATATAAAAGTATTTAAAGAATGAGCTGTAATTTACAAATAAACGAAATATCCAATCAGTCGTATACTGTACGTAGGTACATTAGGTGTGAAGAATGCTATGTGCACAGCACTAGCGCTTTTCTTCTACAATATGTCGCCGCTCCCACACGTCTCTTGTCAACCTGCTAACGAAGAACATCCATACATTAGAGCACCCCAATGTCATAAGATTATGTAATTTTTATCAGTTTTCTTAATGTGGAATATAAAAGTATTTAAATAATGAGCTGTAATTTACAAATAAACGAAATATCCAATCAGTCGTCCACTGTACGTAGGTACATTCGGTGTGAAGAATGCTATGTGCACAGCACTAGCGCTTTTCTTCTAGAATATGTCGCCGCTCCCACACGTCTCTTGTCAACCTGCTAACGAAGAACATCTATACATTAGAGCACTCCAATGTCATAAGATTATGTAATTTTTATCAGTTTTCTTAATGTGGAACTTAAAAGTATTTAAAGAATGAGCTGTAATTTACAAATAAACGAAATATCCAATCAGTCGTCCACTGTACGTAGGTACATTCGGTGTGAAGAATGCTATGTGCACAGCACTAGCGCTTTTCTTCTAGAATATGTCGCCGCTTCCACACGTCTCTTGTCAACCAGCTAACGAAGAACATCTATACATTAGAGCACTCCAATGTCATAAGATTATGTAATTTTTATGAGTTTTCTTAATGTGGAATATAAAAGTATTTAAAGAATGAGCTGTAATTTACAAATAAACGAAATATCCAATCAGTCGTCCACTGTACGTAGGTACATTCGTTGTGAAGAATGCTATGTGCACATGACTAGCGCTTTTCTTCTAGAATATGTCGCCGCTCCCACACGTCTCTTGTCAACCTGCTAACGAAGAACATCCATACATTAGAGCACTCCAATGTCATAAGATTATGTAATTCTTATCAGTTTTCTTAATGTGGAATATAAAAGTATTTAAATAATGAGCTGTAATTTACAACTAAACGAAATATCCAATCAGTCGTCCACTGTACGTAGGTACATTCGGTGTGAAGAATGCTATGTGCACAGCACTAGCGCTTTTCTTCTAGAATATGTCGCCGCTCCCACACGTCTCTTGTCAACCTGCTAACGAAGAACATCTATACAGTAGAACACTCCAATGTCATAAGATTATGTAATTTTTATCATTTTTCTTAATGTGGAATATAAAAGTACTTAAAGAATGAGATGTAATTTACAAATAAACGAAATATCCAATCAGTCGTACACTGTACGTAGGTACATTCGGTGTGAAGAATGCTATGTGCAGAGCACTAGCGCATTTCTTCTAGAATATGTCGCCGCTCCACACGTCTCTTGTCAACCTGCTAACGAAGAACATCCATACATTAGAGCACTCCAATGTCATAAGATTATGTAATTTTTATCAGTTTTCTTAATGTGGAATATAAAAGTATTTAAATAATGAGCTGTAATTTACAAATAAACGAAATATCCAATCAGTCGTCCACTGTACGTAGGTACATTCGGTGTGAAGAATGCTATGTGCACAGCACTAGCGCTTTTCTTCTAGAATGTCGCCGCTCCCACATGTGTCTTGTCAACCTGCTAACGAAGACCATCCATACATTAGAGCACTCCAATGTCATAAGATTATGTAATTTTTATCAGTTCTCTTAATGTGGAATATAAGAGTATTTTAAGAATGAGCTGTAATTTACAAATAAACGAAATATCCAATCAGTCGTCCACGGTACGTAGGTACATTCGGTGTGAAGAATGCTATGTGCACAGCACTAGCGCTTTTCTTCTGGAATATGTCGCCGCTCCCACACGTCTCTTGTCAACCTGCTAACGAAGAACGTCCATACATTAGAGCACTCCAATGTCATAAGATTATGTAATTTTTATCAGTTTTCTTAATGTGGAATATAAAAGTATTTAAAGAATGAGCTGTAATTTACAAATAAACGAAATATCCAATCAGTAGTCCACTGTACGTAGGTACATTCGGTGTGAAGAATGCTATGTGCACAGCACTAGCGCTTTTTTTCCAGAATATGTCGCCGCTCCCACACGACTCTTGACAACCTGCTAACGAAGAACATCCATACATAAGAGCACTCCAATGTCATAAGATTATGTAATTTTTATCAGTTTTCTTAATGTGGAATATAAAAGTATTTAAAGAATGAGCTGTAATTTATAAATAAACGATGAGCTGTAATTTATAAATAAACGAAATATCCTATCAGTCGTCCACTGTACGTAGGTACATTCGGTGTGAAGAATGCTATGTGCACAGCACTAGCGCTTTTCTTCTAGAATATGTCGCCGCTCCCACACGTCTCTTGTCAACCTGCTAACGAAGAACGTCCATACATTAGAGCACTCCAATGTCATATGATTATGTAATTTTTATCAGTTTTCTTAATGTGGAATTTAAAAGTATTTAAATAATGAGCTGTAATTTACAAATAAACGAAATATCCAATCAGTCGTCCACTGTACGTAGGTACATTCGGTGTGAAGAATGCTATGTGCACAGCACTAGCGCTTTTCTTCTAGAATATGTCGCCGCTCCCACATGTGTCTTGTCAACCTGCTAACGAAGACCATCCATACATTAGAGCACTCCAATGTCATAAGATTATGTAATTTTTATCAGTTCTCTTAATGTGGAATATAAGAGTATTTAAAGAATGAGCTGTAATTTACAAATAAACGAAATATCCAATCAGTCGTCCACGGTACGTAGGTACATTCGGTGTGAAGAATGCTATGTGCACAGCACTAGCGCTTTTCTTCTGGAATATGTCGCCGCTCCCACACGTCTCTTGTCAACCTGCTAACGAAGAACGTCCATACATTAGAGCACTCCAATGTCATAAGATTATGTAATTTTTATCAGTTTTCTTAATGTGGAATATAAAAGTATTTAAAGAATGAGCTGTAATTTACAAATAAACGAAATATCCAATCAGTCGTATACTGTACGTAGGTACATTAGGTGTGAAGAATGCTATGTGCACAGCACTAGCGCTTTTCTTCTACAATATGTCGCCGCTCCCACACGTCTCTTGTCAACCTGCTAACGAAGAACATCCATACATTAGAGCACCCCAATGTCATAAGATTATGTAATTTTTATCAGTTTTCTTAATGTGGAATATAAAAGTATTTAAATAATGAGCTGTAATTTACAAATAAACGAAATATCCAATCAGTCGTCCACTGTACGTAGGTACATTCGGTGTGAAGAATGCTATGTGCACAGCACTAGCGCTTTTCTTCTAGAATATGTCGCCGCTCCCACACGTCTCTTGTCAACCTGCTAACGAAGAACATCTATACATTAGAGCACTCCAATGTCATAAGATTATGTAATTTGTATCAGTTTTCTTAATGTGGAACTTAAAAGTATTTAAAGAATGAGCTGTAATTTACAAATAAACGAAATATCCAATCAGTCGTCCACTGTACGTAGGTACATTCGGTGTGAAGAATGCTATGTGCACAGCACTAGCGCTTTTCTTCTAGAATATGTCGCCGCTCCCACACGTCTGTTGTCAACCAGCTAACGAAGAACATCTATACATTAGAGCACTCCAATGTCATAAGATTATGTAATTTTTATGAGTTTTCTTAATGTGGAATATAAAAGTATTTAAAGAATGAGCTGTAATTTACAAATAAACGAAATATCCAATCAGTCGTCCACTGTACGTAGGTACATTCGTTGTGAAGAATGCTATGTGCACATGACTAGCGCTTTTCTTCTAGAATATGTCGCCGCTCCCACACGTCTCTTGTCAACCTGCTAACGAAGAACATCCATACATTAGAGCACTCCAATGTCATAAGATTATGTAATTCTTATCAGTTTTCTTAATGTGGAATATAAAAGTATTTAAATAATGAGCTGTAATTTACAACTAAACGAAATATCCAATCAGTCGTCCACTGTACGTAGGTACATTCGGTGTGAAGAATGCTATGTGCACAGCACTAGCGCTTTTCTTCTAGAATATGTCGCCGCTCCCACACGTCTCTTGTCAACCTGCTAACGAAGAACATCTATACAGTAGAACACTCCAATGTCATAAGATTATGTAATTTTTATCATTTTTCTTAATGTGGAATATAAAAGTACTTAAAGAATGAGATGTAATTTACAAATAAACGAAATATCCAATCAGTCGTACACTGTACGTAGGTACATTCGGTGTGAAGAATGCTATGTGCAGAGCACTAGCGCATTTCTTCTAGAATATGTCGCCGCTCCACACGTCTCTTGTCTACCTGCTAACGAAGAACATCCATACATTAGAGCACTCCAATGTCATAAGATTATGTAATTTTTATCAGTTTTCTTAATGTGGAATATAAAAGTATTTAAATAATGAGCTGTAATTTACAAATAAACGAAATATCCAATCAGTCGTCCACTGTACGTAGGAACATTCGGTGTGAAGAATGCTATGTGCACAGCACTAGCGCTTTTCTTCTAGAATATGTCGCCGCTCCCACATGTGTCTTGTCAACCTGCTAACGAAGACCATCCATACATTAGAGCACTCCAATGTCATAAGATTATGTAATTTTTATCAGTTCTCTTAATGTGGAATATAAGAGTATTTTAAGAATGAGCTGTAATTTACAAATAAACGAAATATCCAATCAGTCGTCCACGGTACGTAGGTACATTCGGTGTGAAGAATGCTATGTGCACAGCACTAGCGCTTTTCTTCTGGAATATGTCGCCGCTCCCACACGTCTCTTGTCAACCTGCTAACGAAGAACGTCCATACATTAGAGCACTCCAATGTCATAAGATTATGTAATTTTTATCAGTTTTCTTAATGTGGAATATAAAAGTATTTAAAGAATGAGCTGTAATTTACAAATAAACGAAATATCCAATCAGTAGTCCACTGTACGTAGGTACATTCGGTGTGAAGAATGCTATGTGCACAGCACTAGCGCTTTTTTTCCAGAATATGTCGCCGCTCCCACACGACTCTTGACAACCTGCTAACGAAGAACATCCATACATAAGAGCACTCCAATGTCATAAGATTATGTAATTTTTATCAGTTTTCTTAATGTGGAATATAAAAGTATTTAAAGAATGAGCTGGAATTTATAAATAAACGAAATATCCTATCAGTCGTCCACTGTACGTAGGTACATTCGGTGTGAAGAATGCTATGTGCACAGCACTAGCGCTTTTCTTCTAGAATATGTCGCCGCTCCCACACGTCTCTTGTCAACCTGCTAACGAAGAACGTCCATACATTAGAGCACTCCAATGTCATATGATTATGTAATTTTTATCAGTTTTCTTAATGTGGAATTTAAAAGTATTTAAATAATGAGCTGTAATTTACAAATAAACGAAATATCCAATCAGTCGTCCACTGTACGTAGGTACATTCGGTGTGAAGAATGCTATGTGCACAGCACTAGCGCTTTTCTTCTAGAATATGTCGCCGCTCCCACATGTGTCTTGTCAACCTGCTAACGAAGACCATCCATACATTAGAGCACTCCAATGTCATAAGATTATGTAATTTTTATCAGTTCTCTTAATGTGGAATATAAGAGTATTTAAAGAATGAGCTGTAATTTACAAATAAACGAAATATCCAATCAGTCGTCCACGGTACGTAGGTACATTCGGTGTGAAGAATGCTATGTGCACAGCACTAGCGCTTTTCTTCTGGAATATGTCGCCGCTCCCACACGTCTCTTGTCAACCTGCTAACGAAGAACGTCCATACATTAGAGCACTCCAATGTCATAAGATTATGTAATTTTTATCAGTTTTCTTAATGTGGAATATAAATGTATTTAAAGAATGAGCTGTAATTTACAAATAAACGAAATATCCAATCAGTCGTCCACTGTACGTAGGTACATTCGGTGTGAAGAATGCTATGTGCACAGCACTAGCGCTTTTCTTCCAGAATATGTCGCCGCTCCCACACGTCTCTTGACAACCTGCTAACGAAGAACATCCATACATAAGAGCACTCCAATGTCATAAGATTATGTAATTTTTATCAGTTTTCTTAATGTGGAATATAAAAGTATTTAAAGAATGAGCTGTAATTTACAAATAAACGAAATATCCAATCAGTCGTCCACTGTACGTAGGTACATTCGGTGTGAAGAATGCTATGTGCACAGCACTAGCGCTTTTCTTCTAGAATATGTCACCGCTCCACATGTCTCTTGTCAACCTGCTAACGAAGAACATCCATACATTAGAGCACTCCAATGTCATAAGATTATGTAATTTTTATCAGTTTTCTTAATGTGGAATATAAAAGTATTTAAAGAATGAGCTGTAATTTACAAATAAACGAAATATCCAATCAGTCGTCCACTGTACGTAGGTAAATTCGGTGTGAAGAATGCTATGTGCACAGCACTAGCGCTTTTCTTCTAGAATATGTCGCCGCTCCCACACGTCTCTTGTCAACATACTAACGAAGAACATCTATACATTATAGCACTCCAATGTCATCAGATTATGTAATTTTTATCAGTTTTCTTAATGTGGAATATAAAAGTATTTAAAGAATGAGCTGTAATTTACAAATAAACGAAATATTTAATCAGTCGTCCACTGTACGTAGGTACATTCGGTGTGAAGAATGCTATGTGCACATCACTAGCGCTTTTCTTCTGGAATATGTCGCCGCTTGCACACGTCTCTTGTCAAAGTGCTAACGAAGAACATCTATACATTAGAGCACTCCAATGTCATAAGATTATGTAATTTTTATCAGCTTTCTTAATGTGGAATATAAAAGTATTTAAAGAATGAGCTGTAATTTACAAATAAACGAAATATCCAATCAGTCGTCCACTGTACGTAGGTACATTCGGTGTGAAGAATGCTATGTGCACAGCACTAGCGCTTTTCTTCTAGAATATGTCGCCGCTCCCACACGTCTCTTGTCAACCTGCTCACGAAGAACATCTATACATTAGAGCACTCCAATGTCATAGGATTATGTAATTCTTATCAGTTTTCTTAATGTGGAATATAAAAGTATTTAAAGAATGAGCTGTAATTTACAAATAAACGAAAAATCCAATCAGTCGTCCACTGTACGTAGGTACATTCGGTGTGAAGAATGCTATGTGCACAGCACTAGCGCTTTTCTTCTAGAATATGTCGCCGCTCCCACACGTCTCTTGTCAACCTGCTAACGAAGAACATCTATACATTAGAGCAGTCCAATGTCATAAGATTATGTAATTTTTATCAGTTTTCTTAATGTGGAATATAAAAGTATTTAAAGAATGAGCTGTAATTTACAAATAAACGAAATATCCAATAAGTCGTCCACTGTACGTAGGTACATTCGGTGTGAAGAATGCTATGTGCACAGCACTAGCGCTTTTCTTCTAGAATATGTCGCCGTTCCCACACGTCTCTTGTCAACCTGCTAACGAAGAACATCCATACATTAGAGCACTCCAATGTCATAAGATTATGTAATTCTTATCAGTTTCCTTAATGTGGAATATAAAAGTATTTAAATAATGAGCTGTAATTTACAACTAAACGAAATATCCAATCAGTCGTCCACTGGACGTAGGTACATTCGGTGTGAAGAATGCTATGTGCACAGCACTAGCGCTTTTCTTCTAGAATATGTCGCCGCTCCCACACGTCTCTTGTCAACCTGCTAACGAAGAACATCTATACATTAGAGCACTCCAATGTCATAAGATTATGTAATTTTTATCATTTTTCTTAATGTGGAATATAAAAGTATTTAAAGAATGAGATGTAATTTACAAATAAACGAAATATCCAATCAGTCGTCCACTCTACGTAGGTACATTCGGTGTGAAGAATGCTATGTGCAGAGCACTAGCGCTTTTCTTCTAGAATATGTCGCCGCTCCACACGTCTCCTGTCAACCTGCTAACGAAGAACATCCATACATTAGAGCACTCCAATGTCATAAGATTATGTAATTTTTATCAGTTTTCTTAATGTGGAATATAAAAGTATTTAAAGAATGAGCTGTAATTTACAAATAAACGAAATATCCAATCAGTCGTCCACTGTACGTAGGTACATTCGGTGTGAAGAATGCTATGTGCAGAGCACTAGCGCTTTTCTTCTAGAATATGTCGCCGCTCCCACACGTCTCTTGTCAACCTCCTAACGAAGAACATCTATACATTAGAGCACTCCAATGTCATAAGATTATGTAATTTTTATCATTTTTCTTAATGTGGAATATAAAAGTATTTAAAGAATGAGATGTAATTTACAAATAAACGAAATATCCAATCAGTCGTCCACTGTACGTAGGTACATTCGGTGTGAAGAATGCTATGCGCACAGCACTAGCGCTTTTCTTCTAGAATATGTCGCCGCTCCCACACGTCTCTTGTCAACCTGCTAACGAAGAACATCCAAACATCAGAGCACTCCAATGTCATAAGATTATGTAATTTATATCACTTTTCTTAATGTGGAATGTAAAAGTATTTAAAGAATGAGCTGTGATTTACAAATAAACGAAATATCCAATGAGTCGTCCACTGTACGTAGGTACATTCGGTGTGAAGAATGCTATGTGCACAGCACTAGCGCTTTTCTTCTAGAACATGTCGCCGCTCCCACACGTCTCTTGACAACCTGCTAACGAAGAACATCCATACATAAGAGCACTCCAATGTCATAAGATTATGTAATTTTTATCAGTTTTCTTAATGTGGAATATAAAAGTATTTAAAGAATGAGCTGTAATTTATAAATAAACGAAATATCCTATCAGTCGTCCACTGTACGTAGGTACATTCGGTGTGAAGAATGCTATGTGCACAGCACTAGCGCTTTTCTTCTAGAATATATCGCCGCTCCCACACGTCTCTTGTCAACCTGCTAACGAAGAACATCTATACATTGGAGCACTCCAATGTCATAAGATTATGTAATTTTTATCAGTTTTCTTAATGTGGAATATAAAAGTATTTAAAGAATGAGCTGTAATTTACAAATAAACGAAATATCCAATCAGTCGTCCACGGTACGTAGGTACATTCGGTGTGAAGAATGCTATGTGCACAGCACTAGCGCTTTTCTTCTAGAATATGTCGCCGCTCCCACACGTCTCTTGTCAACCTGCTAACGAAGAACATCCATACATTAGAGCACTCCAATGTCATAAGATTATGTAATTTTTATCAGTTTTCTTAATGTGGAATATAAAAGGATTTAAAGGATGAGCTGTAATTTACAACTAAACGAAATATCCAATCAGTCGTCCACTGTACGTAGGTACATTTGGTGTGAAGAATGCTATGTGCACAGCACTAGCGCTTTTCTTCTAGAATATGTCGCCGCTTCCACACGTCTCTTGTCAACCAGCTAACGAAGAACATCTATACATTAGAGCACACCAATGTCATAAGATTATGTAATTTTTATCAGTTTTCTTAATGTGGAATATAAAAGTATTTAAAGAATGAGCTGTAATTTACAAATAAACGAAATATCCAATCAGTCGTCCACTGTACGTAGGTACATTCGGTGTGAAGAATGCTATGTGCACAGCACTAGCGCTTTTCTTCTAGAATATGTCGCCGCTCCCACACGTCTCTTGTCAACCTGCTCACGAAGAACATCTATACATTAGAGCACTCCAATGTCATAGGATTATGTAATTTTTATCAGTTTTCTTAATGTGTAATATAAAAGTATTTAAAGAATGAGCTGTAATTTACAAATAAACGAAATATCCAATCAGTCGCCCACTGTACGTAGGTACATTCGGTGTGAAGATTGCTATGTGCACAGCACTAGCGCTTTTCTTCTAGAATATGTCGCCGCTCCCACACGTCTCTTGTCAACCTGCTAACGAAGAACATCTATACATTAGAGCACTCCAATGTCATAAGATTATGTAATTTTTATCATTTTTCTTAATGTGGAATATAAAAGTATTTAAAGAATGAGATGTAATTCACAAATAAACGAAATATCCAATCAGTCGTCCACTGTACGTAAGTACATTCGGTGTGAAGAATGCTATGCGCACAGCACTTGCGCTTTTCTTCTAGAATATGTCGCCGCTCCCACACGTCTCTTGTCAACCTGCTAACGAAGAACATCCAAACATTAGAGCACTCCAATGTCATAAGATTATGTAATTTATATCAGTTTTCTTAATGTGGAATGTAAAAGTATTTAAAGAATGAGCTGTGATTTACAAATAAACGAAATATCCAATGAGTCGTTCACTGTACGTAGGTACATTCGGTGTGAAGAATGCTATGTGCACAGCACTAGCGCTTTTCTTCTAGAACATGTCGCCGCTCCCACACGTCTCTTGACAACCTGCTAACGAAGAACATCCATACATAAGAGCACTCCAATGTCATAAGATTATGTAATTTTTATCAGTTTTCTTAATGTGGAATATAAAAGTATTTAAAGAATGAGCTGTAATTTATAAATAAACGAAATATCCTATCAGTCGTCCACTGTACGTAGGTACATTCGGTGTGAAGAATGCTATGTGCACAGCACTAGCGCTTTTCTTCTAGAATATGTCGCCGCTCCCACACGTCTCTTGTCAACCTGCTAACGAAGAACATCTATACATTGGAGCACTCCAATGTCATAAGATTATGTAATTTTTATCAGTTTTCTTAATGTGGAATATAAAAGTATTTAAAGAATGAGCTGTAATTTACAACTAAACGAAATATCCAATCAGTCGTCACGGTACGTAGGTACATTCGGTGTGAAGAATGCTATGTGCACAGCACTAGCGCTTTTCTTCTAGAATATGTCGCCGCTTCCACACGTCTCTTGTCAACCAGCTAACGAAGAACATCTATACATTAGAGCACTCCAATGTCATAAGATTATGTAATTTTTATCAGTTTCCTTAATGTGGAATATAAAAGTATTTAAAGAATGAGCTGTAATTTACAAATAAACGAAATATCCAATCAGTCGTATACTGTACGTAGGTACATTCGGTGTGAAGAATGCTATGTGCACATCACTAGCGCTTTTCTTCTAGAATATGTCGCCGCTTGCACACGTCTCTTGTCAAAGTGCTAACGAAGAACATCTATACATTAGAGCACTCCAATGTCATAAGATTATGTAATTTTTATCAGTTTTCTTAATGTGTAATATAAAAGTATTTAAAGAATGAGCTGTAATTTACAAATAAACGAAATATCCAATCAGTCGTCCACTGTACGTAGGTACATTCGGTGTGAAGAATGCTATGTGCACAGCACTAGCGCTTTTCTTCTAGAATATGTCGCCGCTCCCACACGTCTCTTGTCAACCTGCTAACGAAGAACATCTATACATTAGAGCACTCCAATGTCATAAGATTATGTAATTTTTATCAGTTTTCTTAATGTGGAATATAAAAGTATTTAAAGAATGAGCTGTAATTTACCAATAAACGAAATATCCAATCAGTCGTCCACTGTACGTAGGTACATTCGGTGTGAAGAATGCTATGCGCACAGCACTAGCGCTTTTCTTCTAGAATATGTCGCCGCTCCCACACGTCTCTTGTCAACCTGCTAACGAAGAACATCCATACATTAGAGCACTCCAATGTCATAAGATTATGTAATTCTTATCAGTTTTCTTAATGTGGAATATAAAAGTATTTAAATAATGAGCTGTAATTTACAACTAAACGAAATATCCAATCAGTCGTCCACTGTACGTAGGTACATTCGGTGTGAAGAATGCTATGTGCACAGCACTAGCGCTTTTCTTCTAGAATATGTCGCCGCACCCACACGTCTCTTGTCAACCTGCTAACGAAGAACATCTATACATTAGAGCACTCCAATGTCATAAGATTATGTAATTTTTATCATTTTTCTTAATGTGGAATATAAAAGTATTTAAAGAATGAGATGTAATTTACAAATAAACGAAATATCCAATCACTCGTCCACTGTACGTAGGTACATTCGGTGTGAAGAATGCTATGTGCACAGCACTAGCGCTTTTCTTCTAGAATATGTCACCGCTCCACATGTCTCTTGTCAACCTGCTAACGAAGAACATCCATACATTAGAGCACTCCAATGTCATAAGATTATGTAATTTTTATCAGTTTTCTTAATGTGGAATATAAAAGTATTTAAAGAATGAGCTGTAATTTACAAATAAACGAAATATCCAATCAGTCGTCCACTGTACGTAGGTAAATTCGGTGTGAAGAATGCTATGTGCACAGCACTAGCGCTTTTCTTCTAGAATATGTCGCCGCTCCCACACGTCTCTTGTCAACATACTAACGAAGAACATCTATACATTATAGCACTCCAATGTCATCAGATTATGTAATTTTTATCATTTTTCTTAATGTGGAATATAAAAGTATTTAATGAATGAGATGTAATTTACAAATAAACGAAATATCCAATCAGTCGTCCACTGTACGTAGGTACATTCGGTGTGAAGAATGCTATGCGCACAGCACTTGCGCTTTTCTTCTAGAATATGTCGCCGCTCCCACACGTCTCTTGTCAACCTGCTAACGAAGAACATCCATACATTAGAGCACTCCAATGTCATAAGATTATGTAATTTTTATCAGTTTTCTTAATGTGGAATATAAAAGTGTTTAAAGAATGAGCTGCAATTTACAAATAAACGAAATATCCAATCAGTCGTCCACGGTAAGTAGGTACATTCGGTGTGAAGAATGCTATGTGCACAGCACTAGCGCTTTTCTTCTAGAATATGTCGCCGCTCCCACACATCTCTTGTCAACCAGCTAACGGAGAACATCTATACATTAGAGCACTCCAATGTCATAAGATTATGTAATTTTTATCAGTTTTCTTAATGTGGAATATAAAAGTATTTAAAGAATGAGCTGTAATTTACAAATAAACGAAATATCCAATCAGTCGTATACTGTACGTAGGTACATTAGGTGTGAAGAATGCTATGTGCACAGCACTAGCGCTTTTCTTCTACAATATGTCGCCGCTCCCACACGTCTCTTGTCAACCTGCTAACGAAGAACATCCATACATTAGAGCACCCCAATGTCATAAGATTATGTAATTTTTATCAGTTTTCTTAATGTGGAATATAAAAGTATTTAAATAATGAGCTGTAATTTACAAATAAACGAAATATCCAATCAGTCGTCCACTGTACGTAGGTACATTCGGTGTGAAGAATGCTATGTGCACAGCACTAGCGCTTTTCTTCTAGAATATGTCGCCGCTCCCACACGTCTCTTGTCAACCTGCTAACGAAGAACATCTATACATTAGAGCACTCCAATGTCATAAGATTATGTAATTTTTATCAGTTTTCTTAATGTGGAACTTAAAAGTATTTAAAGAATGAGCTGTAATTTACAAATAAACGAAATATCCAATCAGTCGTCCACTGTACGTAGGTACATTCGGTGTGAAGAATGCTATGTGCACAGCACTAGCGCTTTTCTTCTAGAATATGTCGCCGCTCCCACACGTCTGTTGTCAACCAGCTAACGAAGAACATCTATACATTAGAGCACTCCAATGTCATAAGATTATGTAATTTTTATGAGTTTTCTTAATGTGGAATATAAAAGTATTTAAAGAATGAGCTGTAATTTACAAATAAACGAAATATCCAATCAGTCGTCCACTGTACGTAGGTACATTCGTTGTGAAGAATGCTATGTGCACATGACTAGCGCTTTTCTTCTAGAATATGTCGCCGCTCCCACACGTCTCTTGTCAACCTGCTAACGAAGAACATCCATACATTAGAGCACTCCAATGTCATAAGATTATGTAATTCTTATCAGTTTTCTTAATGTGGAATATAAAAGTATTTAAATAATGAGCTGTAATTTACAACTAAACGAAATATCCAATCAGTCGTCCACTGTACGTAGGTACATTCGGTGTGAAGAATGCTATGTGCACAGCACTAGCGCTTTTCTTCTAGAATATGTCGCCGCTCCCACACGTCTCTTGTCAATTTGCTAACGAAGAACATCTATACAGTAGAACACTCCAATGTCATAAGATTATGTAATTTTTATCATTTTTCTTAATGTGGAATATAAAAGTACTTAAAGAATGAGATGTAATTTACAAATAAACGAAATATCCAATCAGTCGTACACTGTACGTAGGTACATTCGGTGTGAAGAATGCTATGTGCAGAGCACTAGCGCATTTCTTCTAGAATATGTCGCCGCTCCACACGTCTCTTGTCAACCTGCTAACGAAGAACATCCATACATTAGAGCACTCCAATGTCATAAGATTATGTAATTTTTATCAGTTTTCTTAATGTGGAATATAAAAGTATTTAAATAATGAGCTGTAATTTACAAATAAACGAAATATCCAATCAGTCGTCCACTGTACGTAGGTACATTCGGTGTGAAGAATGCTATGTGCACAGCACTAGCGCTTTTCTTCTAGAATATGTCGCCGCTCCCACATGTGTCTTGTCAACCTGCTAACGAAGACCATCCATACATTAGAGCACTCCAATGTCATAAGATTATGTAATTTTTATCAGTTCTCTTAATGTGGAATATAAGAGTATTTTAAGAATGAGCTGTAATTTACAAATAAACGAAATATCCAATCAGTCGTCCACGGTACGTAGGTACATTCGGTGTGAAGAATGCTATGTGCACAGCACTAGCGCTTTTCTTCTGGAATATGTCGCCGCTCCCACACGTCTCTTGTCAACCTGCTAACGAAGAACGTCCATACATTAGAGCACTCCAATGTCATAAGATTATGTAATTTTTATCAGTTTTCTTAATGTGGAATATAAAAGTATTTAAAGAATGAGCTGTAATTTACAAATAAACGAAATATCCAATCAGTAGTCCACTGTACGTAGGTACATTCGGTGTGAAGAATGCTATGTGCACAGCACTAGCGCTTTTTTTCCAGAATATGTCGCCGCTCCCACACGACTCTTGACAACCTGCTAACGAAGAACATCCATACATAAGAGCACTCCAATGTCATAAGATTATGTAATTTTTATCAGTTTTCTTAATGTGGAATATAAAAGTATTTAAAGAATGAGCTGTAATTTATAAATAAACGAAATATCCTATCAGTCGTCCACTGTACGTAGGTACATTCGGTGTGAAGAATGCTATGTGCACAGCACTAGCGCTTTTCTTCTAGAATATGTCGCCGCTCCCACACGTCTCTTGTCAACCTGCTAACGAAGAACGTCCATACATTAGAGCACTCCAATGTCATATGATTATGTAATTTTTATCAGTTTTCTTAATGTGGAATTTAAAAGTATTTAAATAATGAGCTGTAATTTACAAATAAACGAAATATCCAATCAGTCGTCCACTGTACGTAGGTACATTCGGTGTGAAGAATGCTATGTGCACAGCACTAGCGCTTTTCTTCTAGAATATGTCGCCGCTCCCACATGTGTCTTGTCAACCTGCTAACGAAGACCATCCATACATTAGAGCACTCCAATGTCATAAGATTATGTAATTTTTATCAGTTCTCTTAATGTGGAATATAAGAGTATTTAAAGAATGAGCTGTAATTTACAAATAAACGAAATATCCAATCAGTCGTCCACGGTACGTAGGTACATTCGGTGTGAAGAATGCTATGTGCACAGCACTAGCGCTTTTCTTCTGGAATATGTCGCCGCTCCCACACGTCTCTTGTCAACCTGCTAACGAAGAACGTCCATACATTAGAGCACTCCAATGTCATAAGATTATGTAATTTTTATCAGTTTTCTTAATGTGGAATATAAAAGTATTTAAAGAATGAGCTGTAATTTACAAATAAACGAAATATCCAATCAGTCGTATACTGTACGTAGGTACATTAGGTGTGAAGAATGCTATGTGCACAGCACTAGCGCTTTTCTTCTACAATATGTCGCCGCTCCCACACGTCTCTTGTCAACCTGCTAACGAAGAACATCCATACATTAGAGCACCCCAATGTCATAAGATTATGTAATTTTTATCAGTTTTCTTAATGTGGAATATAAAAGTATTTAAATAATGAGCTGTAATTTACAAATAAACGAAATATCCAATCAGTCGTCCACTGTACGTAGGTACATTCGGTGTGAAGAATGCTATGTGCACAGCACTAGCGCTTTTCTTCTAGAATATGTCGCCGCTCCCACACGTCTCTTGTCAACCTGCTAACGAAGAACATCTATACATTAGAGCACTCCAATGTCATAAGATTATGTAATTTTTATCAGTTTTCTTAATGTGGAACTTAAAAGTATTTAAAGAATGAGCTGTAATTTACAAATAAACGAAATATCCAATCAGTCGTCCACTGTACGTAGGTACATTCGGTGTGAAGAATGCTATGTGCACAGCACTAGCGCTTTTCTTCTAGAATATGTCGCCGCTCCCACACGTCTGTTGTCAACCAGCTAACGAAGAACATCTATACATTAGAGCACTCCAATGTCATAAGATTATGTAATTTTTATGAGTTTTCTTAATGTGGAATATAAAAGTATTTAAAGAATGAGCTGTAATTTACAAATAAACGAAATATCCAATCAGTCGTCCACTGTACGTAGGTACATTCGTTGTGAAGAATGCTATGTGCACATGACTAGCGCTTTTCTTCTAGAATATGTCGCCGCTCCCACACGTCTCTTGTCAACCTGCTAACGAAGAACATCCATACATTAGAGCACTCCAATGTCATAAGATTATGTAATTCTTATCAGTTTTCTTAATGTGGAATATAAAAGTATTTAAATAATGAGCTGTAATTTACAACTAAACGAAATATCCAATCAGTCGTCCACTGTACGTAGGTACATTCGGTGTGAAGAATGCTATGTGCACAGCACTAGCGCTTTTCTTCTAGAATATGTCGCCGCTCCCACACGTCTCTTGTCAACCTGCTAACGAAGAACATCTATACAGTAGAACACTCCAATGTCATAAGATTATGTAATTTTTATCATTTTTCTTAATGTGGAATATAAAAGTACTTAAAGAATGAGATGTAATTTACAAATAAACGAAATATCCAATCAGTCGTACACTGTACGTAGGTACATTCGGTGTGAAGAATGCTATGTGCAGAGCACTAGCGCATTTCTTCTAGAATATGTCGCCGCTCCACACGTCTCTTGTCAACCTGCTAACGAAGAACATCCATACATTAGAGCACTCCAATGTCATAAGATTATGTAATTTTTATCAGTTTTCTTAATGTGGAATATAAAAGTATTTAAATAATGAGCTGTAATTTACAAATAAACGAAATATCCAATCAGTCGTCCACTGTACGTAGGTACATTCGGTGTGAAGAATGCTATGTGCACAGCACTAGCGCTTTTCTTCTAGAATATGTCGCCGCTCCCACATGTGTCTTGTCAACCTGCTAACGAAGACCATCCATACATTAGAGCACTCCAATGTCATAAGATTATGTAATTTTTATCAGTTCTCTTAATGTGGAATATAAGAGTATTTTAAGAATGAGCTGTAATTTACAAATAAACGAAATATCCAATCAGTCGTCCACGGTACGTAGGTACATTCGGTGTGAAGAATGCTATGTGCACAGCACTAGCGCTTTTCTTCTGGAATATGTCGCCGCTCCCACACGTCTCTTGTCAACCTGCTAACGAAGAACGTCCATACATTAGAGCACTCCAATGTCATAAGATTATGTAATTTTTATCAGTTTTCTTAATGTGGAATATAAAAGTATTTAAAGAATGAGCTGTAATTTACAAATAAACGAAATATCCAATCAGTAGTCCACTGTACGTAGGTACATTCGGTGTGAAGAATGCTATGTGCACAGCACTAGCGCTTTTTTTCCAGAATATGTCGCCGCTCCCACACGACTCTTGACAACCTGCTAACGAAGAACATCCATACATAAGAGCACTCCAATGTCAAAAGATTATGTAATTTTTATCAGTTTTCTTAATGTGGAATATAAAAGTATTTAAAGAATGAGCTGTAATTTATAAATAAACGAAATATCCTATCAGTCGTCCACTGTACGTAGGTACATTCGGTGTGAAGAATGCTATGTGCACAGCACTAGCGCTTTTCTTCTAGAATATGTCGCCGCTCCCACACGTCTCTTGTCAACCTGCTAACGAAGAACGTCCATACATTAGAGCACTCCAATGTCATATGATTATGTAATTTTTATCAGTTTTCTTAATGTGGAATTTAAAAGTATTTAAATAATGAGCTGTAATTTACAAATAAACGAAATATCCAATCAGTCGTCCACTGTACGTAGGTACATTCGGTGTGAAGAATGCTATGTGCACAGCACTAGCGCTTTTCTTCTAGAATATGTCGCCGCTCCCACATGTGTCTTGTCAACCTGCTAACGAAGACCATCCATACATTAGAGCACTCCAATGTCATAAGATTATGTAATTTTTATCAGTTCTCTTAATGTGGAATATAAGAGTATTTAAAGAATGAGCTGTAATTTACAAATAAACGAAATATCCAATCAGTCGTCCACGGTACGTAGGTACATTCGGTGTGAAGAATGCTATGTGCACAGCACTAGCGCTTTTTTTCTGGAATATGTCGCCGCTCCCACACGTCTCTTGTCAACCTGCTAACGAAGAACGTCCATACATTAGAGCACTCCAATGTCATAAGATTATGTAATTTTTATCAGTTTTCTTAATGTGGAATATAAATGTATTTAAAGAATGAGCTGTAATTTACAAATAAACGAAATATCCAATCAGTCGTCCACTGTACGTAGGTACATTCGGTGTGAAGAATGCTATGTGCACAGCACTAGCGCTTTTCTTCCAGAATATGTCGCCGCTCCCACACGTCTCTTGACAACCTGCTAACGAAGAACATCCATACATAAGAGCACTCCAATGTCATAAGATTATGTAATTTTTATCAGTTTTCTTAATGTGGAATATAAAAGTATTTAAAGAATGAGCTGTAATTTACAAATAAACGAAATATCCAATCAGTCGTCCACTGTACGTAGGTACATTCGGTGTGAAGAATGCTATGTGCACAGCACTAGCGCTTTGCTTCTAGAATATGTCGCCGCTCCCACACGTCTTTTGTCAACCAGCTAACGAAGAACATCTATACATTAGAGCACTCCAATGTCATAAGATTATGTAATTTTTATCAGTTTTCTTAATGTGGAATATAAAAGTATTTAAATAATGAGCTGTAATTTACAACTAAACGAAATATCCAATCAGTCGTCCACTGTACGTAGGTACATTCGGTGTAAAGAATGCTATGTGCACAGCACTAGCGCTTTTCTTCTAGAATATGTCGCCGCTTCCACACGTCTCTTGTCAACCTGCTAACGAAGAACATCTATACAGTAGAGCACTCCAATGTCATAGGATTATGTAATTTTTATCATTTTTCTTAATGTGGAATATAAAAGTATTTAAAGAATGAGATGTAATTTACAAATAAACGAAATATCCAATCAGTCGTCCACTGTACGTAGGTACATTCGCTGTGAAGAATGCTATGTGCACAGCACTAGCGCTTTTCTTCTAGAATATGTCGCCGCTCCCACACGTCTCTTGTCAACCTGCTAACGAAGAACATCCATACATTAGAGCACTCCAATGTCATAAGATTATAAATTTTTATCAGTTTTCTTAATGTGGAATATAAAAGTATTTAAAGAATGAGCTGTAATTTACAAATAAACGAAATATCCAATCAGTCGTCCACTGTACGTAGGTACATTCGGTGTGAAGAATGCTATGTGCACAGCACTAGCGCTTTTCTTCTAGAATATGTCACCGCTCCCACACGTCTGTTGTCAACCAGCTAACGAAGAACATCTATACATTAGAGCACTCCAATGTCATAAGATTATGTAATTTTTATGAGTTTTCTTAATGTGGAATATAAAAGTATTTAAAGAATGAGCTGTAATTTACAAATAAACGAAATATCCAATCAGTCGTCCACTGTACGTAGGTACATTCGGTGTGAAGAATGCTATGTGCACATGACTAGCGCTTTTCTTCTAGAATATGTCGCCGCTCCCACACGTCTCTTGTCAACCTGCTAACGAAGAACATCCATACATTAGAGCACTCCAATGTCATAAGATTATGTAATTCTTATCAGTTTTCTTAATGTGGAATATAAAAGTATTTAAATAATGAGCTGTAATTTACAACTAAACGAAATATCCAATCAGTCGTCCACTGTACGTAGGTACATTCGGTGTGAAGAATGCTATGTGCACAGCACTAGCGCTTTTCTTCTAGAATATGTCGCCGCTCCCACACGTCTCTTGTCAACCTGCTAACGAAGAACATCTATACAGTAGAACACTCCAATGTCATAAGATTATGTAATTTTTATCATTTTTCTTAATGTGGAATATAAAAGTACTTAAAGAATGAGATGTAATTTACAAATAAACGAAATATCCAATCAGTCGTACACTGTACGTAGGTACATTCGGTGTGAAGAATGCTATGTGCAGAGCACTAGCGCATTTCTTCTAGAATATGTCGCCGCTCCACACGTCTCTTGTCAACCTGCTAACGAAGAACATCCATACATTAGAGCACTCCAATGTCATAAGATTATGTAATTTTTATCAGTTTTCTTAATGTGGAATATAAAAGTATTTAAATAATGAGCTGTAATTTACAAATAAACGAAATATCCAATCAGTCGTCCACTGTACGTAGGTACATTCGGTGTGAAGAATGCTATGTGCACAGCACTAGCGCTTTTCTTCTAGAATATGTCGCCGCTCCCACATGTGTCTTGTCAACCTGCTAACGAAGACCATCCATACATTAGAGCACTCCAATGTCATAAGATTATGTAATTTTTATCAGTTCTCTTAATGTGGAATATAAGAGTATTTAAAGAATGAGCTGTAATTTACAAATAAACGAAATATCCAATCAGTCGTCCACGGTACGTAGGTACATTCGGTGTGAAGAATGCTATGTGCACAGCACTAGCGCTTTTCTTCTGGAATATGTCGCCGCTCCCACACGTCTCTTGTCAACCTGCTAACGAAGAACGTCCATACATTAGAGCATTCCAATGTCATAAGATTATGTAATTTTTATCAGTTTTCTTAATGTGGAATATAAAAGTATTTAAATAATGAGCTGTAATTTACAAATAAACGAAATATCCAATCAGTCGTCCACTGTACGTAGGTACATTCGGTGTGAAGAATGCTATGTGCACAGCACTAGCGCTTTTCTTCTAGAATATGTCGCCGCTCCCACATGTGTCTTGTCAACCTGCTAACGAAGACCATCCATACATTAGAGCACTCCAATGTCATAAGATTATGTAATTTTTATCAGTTCTCTTAATGTGGAATATAAGAGTATTTAAAGAATGAGCTGTAATTTACAAATAAACGAAATATCCAATCAGTCGTCCACGGTACGTAGGTACATTCGGTGTGAAGAATGCTATGTGCACAGCACTAGCGCTTTTCTTCTGGAATATGTCGCCGCTCCCACACGTCTCTTGTCAACCTGCTAACGAAGAACGTCCATACATTAGAGCACTCCAATGTCATAAGATTATGTAATTTTTATCAGTTTTCTTAATGTGGAATATAAATGTATTTAAAGAATGAGCTGTAATTTACAAATAAACGAAATATCCAATGAGTCGTCCACTGTACGTAGGTACATTCGGTGTGAAGAATGCTATGTGCACAGCACTAGCGCTTTTCTTCCAGAATATGTCGCCGCTCCCACACGTCTCTTGACAACCTGCTAACGAAGAACATCCATACATAAGAGCACTCCAATGTCATAAGATTATGTAATTTTTATCAGTTTTCTTAATGTGGAATATAAAAGTATTTAAAGAATGAGATGTAATTTACAAATAAACGAAATATCCAATCAGTCGTCCACTGTACGTAGGTACATTCGGTGTGAAGAATGCTATGCGCACACCACTTGCGCTTTTCTTCTAGAATATGTCGCCGCTCCCACACGTCTCTTGTCAACCTGCTAACGAAGAACATCCATACATTAGAGCACTCCAATGTCATAAGATTATGTAATTTTTATCAGTTTTCTTAATGTGGAATATAAAAGTATTTAAAGAATGAGCTGTAATTTACAAATAAACGAAATATCCAATCAGTCGTATACTGTACGTAGGTACATTCGGTGTGAAGAATGCTATGTGCACAGCACTAGCGCTTTTCTTCTAGAATATGTCGCCGATCCCATATGTGCTTGTCAACCTGCTAACGAAGAACATCCATACATTAGAGCACTCCAATGTCATAAGATTATGTAACTTTTATCAGTTTTCTTAATGTGGAATATAAAAGTATTTAAAGAATGAGCTGTAATTTACAAATAAACGAAATATCCAATCAGTCGTCCACTGTACGTAGGTACATTCGGTGTGAAGAATGCTATGTGCACAGCACTAGCGCTTTTCTTCTAGAATATGTCGCCGCTCCCACACGTCTCTTGTCAACCTGCTAACGAAGAACATCCATACATTAGAGCACTCCAATGTCATAAGATTATGTAATTTTTAATCAGTTTTCTTAATGTGGAATATAAAAGTATTTAAAGAATGAGCTGTAATTTACAACTAAACGAAATATCCAATCAGTCGTCCACTGTACGTAGGTACATTCGGTGTGAAGAATGCTATGTGCACAGCACTAGCGCTTTCCTTCTAGAATATGTCGCCGCTTCCACACGTCTCTTGTCAACCAGCTAACGAAGAACATCTATACATTAGAGCACTCCAATGTCATAAGATTATGTAATTTTTATCAGTTTTCTTAATGTGGAATATAAAAGTATTTAAAGAATGAGCTGTAATTTACAAATAAACGAAATATCCAATCAGTCGTTTACTGTACGTAGGTACATTCGGTGTAAAGAATGCTATGTGCACAGCACTAGCGCTTTTCTTCTAGAATATGTCGCCGCTCCCACACGTCTCTTGTCAACCTGCTAACGAAGAACATCTATACAGTAGAGCACTCCAATGTCATAGGATTATGTAATTTTTATCATTTTTCTTAATGTGGAATATAAAAGTATTTAAAGAATGAGATGTAATTTACAAATAAACGAAATATCCAATCAGTCGTCCACGGTACGTAGGTACATTCGGTGTGAAGAATGCTATGTGCACAGCACTAGCGCTTTTCTTCTAGAATATGTCGCCGCTCCAAACGTCTCTTGTCAACCTGCTAACGAAGAACATCCATACATTAGAGCACTCCAATGTCATAAGATTATGTAATTTTTATCAGTTTTCTTAATGTGGGATATAAAAGTATTTAAAGAATGAGCTGTAATTTACAAATAAACGAAATATCCAATCAGTCGTCTACTGTACGTAGGTACATTCGGTGTGAAGAATGCTATGCGCACAGCACTTGCGCTTTTCTTCTAGAATATGTCGCCGCTCCCACACGTCTCTTGTCAACCTGCTAACGAAGAACATCCATACATTAGAGCACTCCAATGTCATAAGATTATGTAATTTTTATCAGTTTTCTTAATGTGGAATATAAAAGTATTTAAAGAATGAGCTGTAATTTACAAATAAACGAAATATCCAATCAGTCGTATACTGTACGTAGGTACATTCGGTGTGAAGAATGCTATGTGCACAGCACTAGCGCTTTTCTTCTAGAATATGTCGCCGATCCCATATGTGCTTGTCAACCTAATAACGAAGAACATCCATACATTAGAGCACTCCAATGTCATAAGATTATGTAACTTTTATCAGTTTTCTTAATGTGGAATATAAAAGTATTTAAAGAATGAGCTGTAATTTACAAATAAACGAAATATCCAATCAGTCGTCCACTGTACGTAGGTACATTCGGTGTGAAGAATGCTATGTGCACAGCACTAGCGCTTTTCTTCTAGAATATGTCGCCGCTCCCACACGTCTCTTGTCAACCTGCTAACGAAGAACATCCATACATTAGAGCACTCCAATGTCATAAGATTATGTAATTTTTAATCAGTTTTCTTAATGTGGAATATAAAAGTATTTAAAGAATGAGCTGTAATTTACAACTAAACGAAATATCCAATCAGTCGTCCACTGTACGTAGGTACATTCGGTGTGAAGAATGCTATGTGCACAGCACTAGCGCTTTCCTTCTAGAATATGTCGCCGCTTCCACACGTCTCTTGTCAACCAGCTAACGAAGAACATCTATACATTAGAGCACTCCAATGTCATAAGATTATGTAATTTTTATCAGTTTTCTTAATGTGGAATATAAAAGTATTTAAAGAATGAGCTGTAATTTACAAATAAACGAAATATCCAATCAGTCGTTTACTTTACGTAGGTACATTAGGTGTGAAGAATGCTATGTGCACAGCACTAGCGCTTTTCTTCTAGAATATGTCGCCGCTCCCACACGTCTCTTGTCAACCTGCTAACGAAGAACATCCATACATTAGAGCACTCCAATGTCATAAGATTATAAATTTTTATCAGTTTTCTTAATGTGGAATATAAAAGTATTTAAAGAATGAGCTGTAATTTACAAATAAACGAAATATCCAATCAGTCGTCCACTGTACGTAGGTACATTCGGTGTGAAGAATGCTATGTGCACAGCACTAGCGCTTTTCTTCTAGAATATGTCGCCGCTCCCACATGTCTCTTGTCAACCTGCTAACGAAGAACATCCATACATAAGAGCACTCCAATGTCATAAGATTATGTAATTTTTATCAGTTTTCTTAATGTGGAATATAAAAGTATTTAAAGAATGAGCTGTAATTTATAAATAAACGAAATATCCTATCAGTCGTCCACTGTACGTAGGTACATTCGGTGTGAAGAATGCTATGTGCACAGCACTAGCGCTTTTCTTCTGGAATATGTCGCCGCTCCCACACGTCTCTTGTCAACCTGCTAACGAAGAACATCTATACATTGGAGCACTCCAATGTCATAAGATTATGTAATTTTTATCAGTTTTCTTAATGTGGAATATAAAAGTATTTAAAGAATGAGCTGTAATTTACAAATAAACGAAATATCCAATCAGTCGTCCACGGTAAGTAGGTACATTCGGTGTGAAGAATGCTATGTGCACAGCACTAGCGCTTTTCTTCTAGAATATGTCGCCGCTCCCACACATCTCTTGTCAACCAGCTAACGGAGAACATCTATACATAAGAGCACTCCAATGTCATAAGATTATGTAATTTTTATCAGTTTTCTTAATGTGGAATATAAAAGTATTTAAAGAATGAGCTGTAATTTACAAATAAACGAAATATCCAATCAGTCGTATACTGTACGTAGGTACATTAGGTGTGAAGAATGCTATGTGCACAGCACTAGCGCTTTTCTTCTACAATATGTCGCCGCTCCCACACGTCTCTTGTCAACCTGCTAACGAAGAACATCCATACATTAGAGCACCCCAATGTCATAAGATTATGTAATTTTTATCAGTTTTCTTAATGTGGAATATAAAAGTATTTAAATAATGAGCTGTAATTTACAAATAAACGAAATATCCAATCAGTCGTCCACTGTACGTAGGTACATTCGGTGTGAAGAATGCTATGTGCACAGCACTAGCGCTTTTCTTCTAGAATATGTCGCCGCTCCCACACGTCTCTTGTCAACCTGCTAACGAAGAACATCTATACATTAGAGCACTCCAATGTCATAAGATTATGTAATTTTTATCAGTTTTCTTAATGTGGAACTTAAAAGTATTTAAAGAATGAGCTGTAATTTACAAATAAACGAAATATCCAATCAGTCGTCCACTGTACGTAGGTACATTCGGTGTGAAGAATGCTATGTGCACAGCACTAGCGCTTTTCTTCTAGAATATGTCGCCGCTCCCACACGTCTGTTGCCAACCAGCTAACGAAGAACATCTATACATTAGAGCACTCCAATGTCATAAGATTATGTAATTTTTATGAGTTTTCTTAATGTGGAATATAAAAGTATTTAAAGAATGAGCTGTAATTTACAAATAAACGAAATATCCAATCAGTCGTCCACTGGACGTAGGTACATTCGGTGTGAAGAATGCTATGTGCACATGACTAGCGCTTTTCTTCTAGAATATGTCGCCGCTCCCACACGTCTCTTGTCAACCTGCTAACGAAGAACATCCATACATTAGAGCACTCCAATGTCATAAGATTATGTAATTCTTATCAGTTTTCTTAATGTGGAATATAAAAGTATTTAAATAATGAGCTGTAATTTACAACTAAACGAAATATCCAATCAGTCGTCCACTGTACGTAGGTACATTCGGTGTGAAGAATGCTATGTGCACAGCACTAGCGCTTTTCTTCTAGAATATGTCGCCGCTCCCACACGTCTCTTGTCAACCTGCTAACGAAGAACATCTATACAGTAGAACACTCCAATGTCATAAGATTATGTAATTTTTATCATTTTCCTTAATGTGGAATATAAAAGTACTTAAAGAATGAGATGTAATTTACAAATAAACGAAATATCCAATCAGTCGTACACTGTACGTAGGTACATTCGGTGTGAAGAATGCTATGTGCAGAGCACTAGCGCATTTCTTCTAGAATATGTCGCCGCTCCACACGTCTCTTGTCAACCTGCTAACGAAGAACATCCATACATTAGAGCACTCCAATGTCATAAGATTATGTAATTTTTATCAGTTTTCTTAATGTGGAATATAAAAGTATTTAAATAATGAGCTGTAATTTACAAATAAACGAAATATCCAATCAGTCGTCCACTGTACGTAGGTACATTCGGTGTGAAGAATGCTATGTGCACAGCACTAGCGCTTTTCTTCTAGAATATGTCGCCGCTCCCACATGTGTCTTGTCAACCTGCTAACGAAGACCATCCATACATTAGAGCACTCCAATGTCATAAGATTATGTAATTTTTATCAGTTCTCTTACTGTGGAATATAAGAGTATTTAAAGAATGAGCTGTAATTTACAAATAAACGAAATATCCAATCAGTCGTCCACGGTACGTAGGTACATTCGGTGTGAAGAATGCTATGTGCACAGCACTAGCGCTTTTCTTCTGGAATATGTCGCCGCTCCCACACGTCTCTTGTCAACCTGCTAACGAAGAACGTCCATACATTAGAGCACTCCAATGTCATAAGATTATGTAATTTTTATCAGTTTTCTTAATGTGGAATATAAAAGTATTTAAAGAATGAGCTGTAATTTACAAATAAACGAAATATCCAATCAGTCGTCCACTGTACGTAGGTACATTCGGTGTGAAGAATGCTATGTGCACAGCACTAGCGCTTTTTTTCCAGAATATGTCGCCGCTCCCACACGTCTCTTGACAACCTGCTAACGAAGAACATCCATACATAAGAGCACTCCAATGTCATAAGATTATGTAATTTTTATCAGTTTTCTTAATGTGGAATATAAAAGTATTTAAAGAATGAGCTGTAATTTATAAATAAACGAAATATCCTATCAGTCGTCCACTGTACGTAGGTACATTCGGTGTGAAGAATGCTATGTGCACAGCACTAGCGCTTTTCTTCTAGAATATGTCGCCGCTCCCACACGTCTCTTGTCAACCTGCTAACAAAGAACGTCCATACATTAGAGCACTCCAATGTCATAAGATTATGTAATTTTTATCAGTTTTCTTAATGTGGAATATAAAAGTATTTAAATAATGAGCTGTAATTTACAAATAAACGAAATATCCAATCAGTCGTCCACTGTACGTAGGTACATTCGGTGTGAAGAATGCTATGTGCACAGCACTAGCGCTTTTCTTCTAGAATATGTCGCCGCTCCCACATGTGTCTTGTCAACCTGCTAACGAAGACCATCCATACATTAGAGCACTCCAATGTCATAAGATTATGTAATTTTTATCAGTTCTCTTAATGTGGAATATAAGAGTATTTAAAGAATGAGCTGTAATTTACAAATAAACGAAATATCCAATCAGTCGTCCACGGTACGTAGGTACATTCGGTGTGAAGAATGCTATGTGCACAGCACTAGCGCTTTTCTTCTGGAATATGTCGCCGCTCCCACACGTCTCTTGTCAACCTGCTAACGAAGAACGTCCATACATTAGAGCACTCCAATGTCATAAGATTATGTAATTTTTATCAGTTTTCTTAATGTGGAATATAAATGTATTTAAAGAATGAGCTGTAATTTACAAATAAACGAAATATCCAATCAGTCGTCCACTGTACGTAGGTACATTCGGTGTGAAGAATGCTATGTGCACAGCACTAGCGCTTTTCTTCCAGAATATGTCGCCGCCCCCACACGTCTCTTGACAACCTGCTAACGAAGAACATCCATACATAAGAGCACTCCAATGTCATAAGATTATGTAATTTTTATCAGTTTTCTTAATGTGGAATATAAAAGTATTTAAAGAATGAGCTGTAATTTACAAATAAACGAAATATCCAATCAGTCGTCCACTGTACGTAGGTACATTCGGTGTGAAGAATGCTATGTGCACAGCACTAGCGCTTTGCTTCTAGAATATGTCGCCGCTCCCACACGTCTTTTGTCAACCAGCTAACGAAGAACATCTATACATTAGAGCACTCCAATGTCATAAGATTATGTAATATTTATCAGTTTTCTTAATGTGGAATATAAAAGTATTTAAATAATGAGCTGTAATTTACAACTAAACGAAATATCCAATCAGTCGTCCACTGTACGTAGGTACATTCGGTGTAAAGAATGCTATGTGCACAGCACTAGCGCTTTTCTTCTAGAATATGTCGCCGCTCCCACACGTCTCTTGTCAACCTGCTAACGAAGAACATCTATACAGTAGAGCACTCCAATGTCATAGGATTATGTAATTTTTATCATTTTTCTTAATGTGGAATATAAAAGTATTTAAAGAATGAGATGTAATTTACAAATAAACGAAATATCCAATCAGTCGTCCACTGTACGTAGGTACATTCGGTGTGAAGAATGCTATGTGCACAGCACTAGCGCTTTTCTTCTAGAATATGTCGCCGCTCCCACACGTTTCTTGTCAACCTGCTAACGAAGAACATCCATACATTAGAGCACTCCAATGTCATAAGATTATGTAATTTTTATCAGTTTTCTTAATGTGGAATATAAAAGTATTTAAAGAATGAGCTGTAATTTACAAATAAACGAAATATCCAATCAGTCGTCTACTGTACGTAGGTACATTCGGTGTGAAGAATGCTATGCGCACAGCACTTGCGCTTTTCTTCTAGAATATGTCGCCGCTCCCACACGTCTCTTGTCAACCTGCTAACGAAGAACATCCATACATTAGAGCGCTCCAATGTCATAAGATTATGTAATTTATATCAGTTTTCTTAATGTGGAATGTAAAAGTATTTAAAGAATGAGCTGTGATTTACAAATAAACGAAATATCCAATCAGTC
The DNA here is from genome assembly GCF_023897955.1 of Schistocerca gregaria. Classification (NCBI taxonomy): domain Eukaryota; kingdom Metazoa; phylum Arthropoda; class Insecta; order Orthoptera; family Acrididae; genus Schistocerca; species Schistocerca gregaria. The sequence continues at coordinate 251,485,987 of NC_064927.1, forward strand.
GTCCACTGTACGTAGGTGCATTCGGTGTGAAAAATGCTATGCGCACAGCACTTGCGCATTTCTTCTAGAATATGTCGCCGCTCCCACACGTCTCTTGTCAACCTGCTAACGAAGAACGTCCATACATTAGAGCACTCCAATGTCATAAGATTATGTAATTTTTATCAGTTTTCTTAATGTGGAATATAAAAGTATTTAAAGAATGAGCTGTAATTTACAAATAAACGAAATATCCAATCAGTCGTCCACTGTACGTAGGTACATTCGGTGTGAAGAATGCTATGTGCACAGCACTAGCGCTTTTTTTCCAGAATATGTCGCCGCTCCCACACGTCTCTTGACAACCTGCTAACGAAGAACATCCATACATAAGAGCACTCCAATGTCATAAGATTATGTAATTTTTATCAGTTTTCTTAATGTGGAATATAAAAGTATTTAAAGAATGAGCTGTAATTTATAAATAAACAAAATATCCTAACAGTCATCCACTGTACGTAGGTACATTCGGTGTGAAGAATGCTATGTGCACAGCACTAGCGCTTTTCTTCTAGAATATGTCGCCGCTCCCACACGTCTCTTGTCAACCTGCTAACGAAGAACGTCCATACATTAGAGCACTCCAATGTCATAAGATTATGTAATTTTTATCAGTTTTCTTAATGTGGAATATAAAAGTATTTAAATAATGAGCTGTAATTTACAAATAAACGAAATATCCAATCAGTCGTCCACTGTACGTAGGTACATTCGGTGTGAAGAATGCTATGTGCACAGCACTAGCGCTTTTCTTCTAGAATATGTCGCCGCTCCCACATGTGTCTTGTCAACCTGCTAACGAAGACCATCCATACATTAGAGCACTCCAATGTCATAAGATTATGTAATTTTTATCAGTTCTCTTAATGTGGAATATAAGAGTATTTAAAGAATGAGCTGTAATTTACAAATAAACGAAATATCCAATCAGTCGTCCACGGTACGTAGGTACATTCGGTGTGAAGAATGCTATGTGCACAGCACTAGCGCTTTTCTTCTGGAATATGTCGCCGCTCCCACACGTCTCTTGTCAACCTGCTAACGAAGAACGTCCATACATTAGAGCACTCCAATGTCATAAGATTATGTAATTTTTATCAGTTTTCTTAATGTGGAATATAAATGTATTTAAAGAATGAGCTGTAATTTACAAATAAACGAAATATCCAATCAGTCGTCCACTGTACGTAGGTACATTCGGTGTGAAGAATGCTATGTGCACAGCACTAGCGCTTTTCTTCCAGAATATGTCGCCGCCCCCACACGTCTCTTGACAACCTGCTAACGAAGAACATCCATACATAAGAGCACTCCAATGTCATAAGATTATGTAATTTTTATCAGTTTTCTTAATGTGGAATATAAAAGTATTTAAAGAATGAGCTGTAATTTACAAATAAACGAAATATCCAATCAGTCGTCCACTGTACGTAGGTACATTCGGTGTGCAGAATGCTATGTGCACAGCACTAGCGCTTTGCTTCTAGAATATGTCGCCGCTCCCACACGTCTTTTGTCAACCAGCTAACGAAGAACATCTATACATTAGAGCACTCCAATGTCATAAGATTATGTAATTTTTATCAGTTTTCTTAATGTGGAATATAAAAGTATTTAAATAATGAGCTGTAATTTACAACTAAACGAAATATCCAATCAGTCGTCCACTGTACGTAGGTACATTCGGTGTAAAGAATGCTATGTGCACAGCACTAGCGCTTTTCTTCTAGAATATGTCGCCGCTCCCACACGTCTCTTGTCAACCTGCTAACGAAGAACATCTATACAGTAGAGCACTCCAATGTCATAGGATTATGTAATTTTTATCATTTTTCTTAATGTGGAATATAAAAGTATTTAAAGAATGAGATGTAATTTACAAATAAACGAAATATCCAATCAGTCGTCCACTGTACGTAGGTACATTCGGTGTGAAGAATGCTATGTGCACAGCACTAGCGCTTTTCTTCTAGAATATGTCGCCGCTCCAAACGTCTCTTGTCAACCTGCTAACGAAGAACATCCATACATTAGAGCACTCCAATGTCATAAGATTATGTAATTTTTATCAGTTTTCTTAATGTGGAATATAAAAGTATTTAAAGAATGAGCTGTAATTTACAAATAAACGAAATATCCAATCAGTCGTCTACTGTACGTAGGTACATTCGGTGTGAAGAATGCTATGCGCACAGCACTTGCGCTTTTCTTCTAGAATATGTCGCCGCTCCCACACGTCTCTTGTCAACCTGCTAACGAAGAACATCCATACATTAGAGCGCTCCAATGTCATAAGATTATGTAATTTATATCAGTTTTCTTAATGTGGAATGTAAAAGTATTTAAAGAATGAGCTGTGATTTACAAATAAACGAAATATCCAATCAGTCGTCCACTGTACGTAGGTACATTCGGTGTGAAGAATGCTATGTGCACAGCACTAGCGCTTTTCTTCTAGAATATGTCTCCGCTCCCACACGTCCCTTGTCAACCTGCTAACGAAGAACATCCATACATTAGAGCACTCCAATGTCATAAGATTATGTAATTTTTATCAGTTTTCTTAATGTGGAATATAAAAGTATTTAAAGAATGAGCTGTAATTTACAAATAAACGAAATATCCAATCAGTCGTATACTGTACGTAGGTACATTCGGTGTGAAGAATGCTATGTGCACAGCACTAGCGCTTTTCTTCTAGAATATGTCGCCGATCCCATATGTGCTTGTCAACCTGCTAACGAAGAACATCCATACATTAGAGCACTCCAATGTCATAAGATTATGTAACTTTTATCAGTTTTCTTAATGTGGAATATAAAAGTATTTAAAGAATGAGCTGTAATTTACAAATAAACGAAATATCCAATCAGTCGTCCACTGTACGTAGGTACATTCGGTGTGAAGAATGCTATGTGCACAGCACTATCCCTTTTCTTCTAGAATATGTCGCCGCTCCCACACGTCTCTTGACAACCTGCTAACGAAGAACATCCATACATATGAGCACTCCAATGTCATAAGATTATGTAATTTTTATCAGTTTTCTTAATGTGGAATATAAAAGTATTTAAAGAATGAGATGTAATTTATAAATAAACGAAATATCCTATCAGTCGTCCACTGTACGTAGGTACATTCGGTGTGAAGAATCCTATGTGCACAGCACTAGCGCTTTTCTTCTAGAATATGTCGCCGCTCCCACACGTCTCTTGTCAACCTGCTAACGAAGAACATCCATACATTGGAGCACTCCAATGTCTTAAGATTATGTAATTTTTATCAGTTTTCTTAATGTGGAATATAAAAGTATTTAAAGAATGAGCTGTAATTTACAAATAAATGAAATATCCAATCAGTCGTCCACTGTTCGTAGGTACATTCGGTGTGAAGAATGCTATGTGCACAGCACTAGCGCTTTTCTTCTAGAATATGTCGCCGCTCCCACACGTCTCTTGTCAACCTGCTAACGAAGAACATCCATACATTAGAGCACTCCAATGTCATAAGATTATGTAATTTATATCAGTTTTCTTAATGTGGAATGTAAAAGTATTTAAAGAATGAGCTGTGATTTACAAATAAACGAAATATCCAATCAGTCGTCCACTGTACGTAGGTACATTCGGTGTGAAGAATGCTATGTGCACAGCACTAGCGCTTTTCTTCTAGAATATGTCGCCGCTCCCACACGTCTCTTGTCAACCAGCTAACGAAGAACATCTATACATTAGAGCACTCAAATGTCATAAGATTATGTAATTTTTATCAGTTTTCTTAATGTGGAATATAAAAGTATTTAAAGAATGAGCTGTAATTTACAAATAAACGAAATATCCAATCAGTCGTCTACTGTACGTAGGTACATTCGGTGTGAAAAATGCTATGCGCACAGCACTTGCGCATTTCTTCTAGAATATGTCGCCGCTCCCACACACCTCTTGTCAACCTGCTAACAAAGAACATCCATACATTAGAGCACTCCAATGTCATAAGATTATGTAATTTATATCAGGTTTCTTAATGTGGAATGTAAAAGTATTTAAAGAATGAGCTGTGATTTACAAATAAACGAAATATCCAATCAGTCGTCCACTGTACGTAGGTACATTCGGTGTGAAGAATGCTATGTGCACAGCACTAGCGCTTTTCTTCTAGAATATGTCGCCGCTCCCACACGTCTCTTGTCAACCTGCTAACGAAGAACGTTCATACATTAGAGCACTCCAATGTCATAAGATTATGTAATTTTTATCAGTTTTCTTAATGTGGAATATAAAAGTATTTAAATAATGAGCTGTAATTTACAAATAAACGAAATATCCAATCACTCGTCCACAATACGTAGGTATATTCGGTGTGAAGAATGCTATGTGCACAGCACTAGCGCTTTTCTTCTAGAATATGTCGCCGCTTCCACACGTCTCTTGTCAACCAGCTAACGAAGAAGATCTATACATTGGAGCACTCCAATGTCATAAGATTATGTAATTTTTATCAGTTTTCTTAATGTGGAATATAAAAGTATTTAAAGAATGAGCTGTAATTTACAAATAAACGAAATATCCAATCAGTCGTATACTGTACGTAGGTACATTAAGTGTGAAGAATGCTATGTGCACAGCACTAGCGCTTTTCTTCTAGAATATGTCGCAGCTGCCACACGTCTCTTGTCAACCTGCTAACGAAGAACATCCATACATTAGAGCACTCAATGTCATAAGATTATGTAATTTTTATCAGTTTTCTTATTGTGGAATATAAAAGTATTTAAAGAATGAGCTGTAATTTACAAATAAACGAAATATCCAATCGGTCGTCCACTGTACGTAGGTACATTCGGTGTGAAGAATGCTATGTGCACAGCACTATAGCTTTTCTTCTAGAATATGTCGCCGGTCCCACACGTCTCTTGTCAACCTGCTAACGATGAACATCCATACATTAGAGCACTCCAATGTCATAAGATTATGTAATTTTTAACAGTTTTCTTAATGTGGAATATAAAAGTATTTAAAGAATGAGCTGTAATTTACAAATAAACGAAATATTTATTCAGTCGTCCACTGTACGTAGGTTCATTCGGTGTGAAGAATGCTATGTGCACAGCACTAGCGCTTTTCTTCTAGAATATGTCGCCGCTCCCACACGTCTCTTGTCAACCTGCTAACGAAGAACATCCATACATTAGAGCACTCCAATGTCATAAGATTATATAATTTTTATCAGTTTTCTTAATGTGGAATATAAAAGTATTTAAAGAATGAGCTGTAATTTACAAATAAACGAAATATCCAATCAGTCGTCCACTGTACGTAGGTACATTCGGTGTGAAGAATGCTATGTGCACAGCACTAGCGCTTTTCTTCTACAATATGTCGCCGCTCCCACACGTCTCTTGTCAACCTGCTAACGAAGAACATCCATACATTAGAGCACCCCAATGTCATAAGATTATGTAATTTTTATCAGTTTTCTTAATATGGAATATAAAAGTATTTAAATAATGAGCTGTAATTTACAAATAAACGAAATATCCAATCAGTCGTCCACTGTACGTAGGTACATTCGGTATGAAGAATGCTATGTGCACATCACTAGCGCTTTTCTTCTAGAATATGTCGCCGCTTGCACACGTCTCTTGTCAACCTGCTAACGAAGAACATCTATACATTAGAGCACTCCAATGTCATAAGATTATGTAATTTTTATGAGTTTTCTTAAAGTGGAATATAAAAGTATTTAAAGAATGAGCTGTAATTTACAAATAAACGAAATATCCAATCAGTCGTCCACTGTACGTAGGTACATTCGGTGTGAAGAATGCTATGTGCACAGCACTAGCGCTTTTCTTCTACAATATGTCGCCGCTCCCACACGTCTCTTGTCAACCTGCTAACGAAGAACATCTATACATTAGAGCACTCCAACGTCATAAGATTATGTAATTTTTATCAGTTTTCTTAATGTGGAATATAAAAGTATTTAAATAATGAGCTGTAATTTACAAATAAACGAAATATCCAATCAGTCGTCCACTGTACGTAGGTACATTCGGTGTGAAGAATGCTATGTGCACAGCACTAGCGCTTTTCTTCTACAATATGTCGCCGCTCCCACACGTCTCTTGTCAACCTGCTAACGAAGAACATCCATACATTAGAGCACTCCAATGTCATAAGATTATGTAATTTTTATCAGTTTTCTTAATGTGAAATATAAAAGTATTTAAAGAATGAGCTGTAATTTACAAATAAACGAAATATCCAATCAGTCGTCCACTGTATGTAGGTACATTCGGTGTGAAGAATGCTATGTGCACAGCACTAGCGCTTTTCTTCTAGAATATGTCGCCGCTCCCACACGTCTCTTGTCAACCTGCTAACGAAGAACATCTATACATTAGAGCACTCCAATGTCATAAGATTATGTAAGTTTTATCAGTTTTCTTAATGTGGAATATAAAAGTATTTAAAGAATGAGCTGTACTTTACAAATAAACGAAATATCCAATCAGTCGTCCACTGTACGTAGGTACATTCGGTGTGAAGAATGCTATGTGCACAGCACTAGCGCTTTGCTTCTAGAATATGTCGCCGCTCCCACACGTCTTTTGTCAACCAGCTAACGAAGAACATCTATACATTAGAGCACTCCAATGTCATAAGATTATGTAATTTTTATCAGTTTTCTTAATGTGGAATATAAAAGTATTTAAATAATGAGCTGTAATTTACAACTAAACGAAATATCCAATCAGTCGTCCACTGTACGTAGGTACATTCGGTGTGAAGAATGCTATGTGCACATCACTAGCGCTTTTCTTCTAGAATATGTCGCCGCTCCCACACGTCTCTTGTCAACCTGCTAACGAAGAACATCTATACAGTAGAGCACTCCAATGTCATAAGATTATGTAATTTTTATCATTTTTCTTAATGTGGAATATAAAAGTATTTAAAGAATGAGATGTAATTTACAAATAAACGAAATATCCAATCAGTCGTCCACTGTACGTAGGTACATTCGGTGTGAAGAATGCTATGTGCACAGCACTAGCGCTTTTCTTCTAGAATATGTCGCCGCTCCCACACGTTTCTTGTCAACCTGCTAACGAAGAACATCCATACATTAGAGCACTCCAATGTCATAAGATTATGTAATTTTTATCAGTTTTCTTAATGTGGAATATAAAAGTATTTAAAGAATGAGCTGTAATTTACAAATAAACGAAATATCCAATCAGTCGTCTACTGTACGTAGGTACATTCGGTGTGAAAAATGCTATGCGCACAGCACTTGCGCATTTCTTCTAGAATATGTCGCCGCTCCCACACGCCTCTTGTCAACCTGCTAACGAAGAACATCCATACATTAGAGCACTCCAATGTCATAAGATTATGTAATTTATATCAGTTTTCTTAATGTGGAATGTAAAAGTATTTAAAGAATGAGCTGTGATTTGCAAATAAACGAAATATCCAATCAGTCGTCCACTGTACGTAGGTACATTCGGTGTGAAGAATGCTATGTGCACAGCACTAGCGCTTTTCTTCTAGAATATGTCGCCGCTCCCACACGTCTCTTGTCAACCTGCTAACGAAGAACGTCCATACATTAGAGCACTCCAATGTCATAAGATTATGTAATTTTTATCAGTTTTCTTAATGTGGAATATAAAAGTATTTAAATAATGAGCTGTAATTTACAAATAAACGAAATATCCAATCACTCGTCCACAATACGTAGGTATATTCGGTGTGAAGAATGCTATGTGCACAGCACTAGCGCTTTTCTTCTAGAATATGTCGCCGCTTCCACACGTCTCTTGTCAACCAGCTAACGAAGAAGATCTATACATTGGAGCACTCCAATGTCATAAGATTATGTAATTTTTATCAGTTTTCTTAATGTGGAATATAAAAGTATTTAAAGAATGAGCTGTAATTTACAAATAAACGAAATATCCAATCAGTCGTATACTGTACGTAGGTACATTAAGTGTGAAGAATGCTATGTGCACAGCACTAGCGCTTTTCTTCTAGAATATGTCGCCGCTCCCACACGTCTCTTGTCAACCTGCTAACGAAGAACATCCATACATTAGAGCACTCAATGTCATAAGATTATGTAATTTTTATCAGTTTTCTTATTGTGGAATATAAAAGTATTTAAAGAATGAGCTGTAATTTACAAATAAACGAAATATCCAATCGGTCGTCCACTGTACGTAGGTACATTCGGTGTGAAGAATGCTATGTGCACAGCACTATAGCTTTTCTTCTAGAATATGTCGCCGGTCCCACACGTCTCTTGTCAACCTGCTAACGATGAACATCCATACATTAGAGCACTCCAATGTCATAAGATTATGTAATTTTTAACAGTTTTCTTAATGTGGAATATAAAAGTATTTAAAGAATGAGCTGTAATTTACAAATAAACGAAATATTTATTCAGTCGTCCACTGTACGTAGGTTCATTCGGTGTGAAGAATGCTATGTGCACAGCACTAGCGCTTTTCTTCTAGAATATGTCGCCGCTCCCACACGTCTCTTGTCAACCTGCTAACGAAGAACATCCATACATTAGAGCACTCCAATGTCATAAGATTATATAATTTTTATCAGTTTTCTTAATGTGGAATATAAAAGTATTTAAAGAATGAGCTGTAATTTACAAATAAACGAAATATCCAATCAGTCGTCCACTGTACGTAGGTACATTCGGTGTGAAGAATGCTATGTGCACAGCACTAGCGCTTTTCTTCTACAATATGTCGCCGCTCCCACACGTCTCTTGTCAACCTGCTAACGAAGAACATCCATACATTAGAGCACCCCAATGTCATAAGATTATGTAATTTTTATCAGTTTTCTTAATATGGAATATAAAAGTATTTAAATAATGAGCTGTAATTTACAAATAAACGAAATATCCAATCAGTCGTCCACTGTACGTAGGTACATTCGGTATGAAGAATGCTATGTGCACATCACTAGCGCTTTTCTTCTAGAATATGTCGCCGCTTGCACACGTCTCTTGTCAACCTGCTAACGAAGAACATCTATACATTAGAGCACTCCAATGTCATAAGATTATGTAATTTTTATGAGTTTTCTTAAAGTGGAATATAAAAGTATTTAAAGAATGAGCTGTAATTTACAAATAAACGAAATATCCAATCAGTCGTCCACTGTACGTAGGTACATTCGGTGTGAAGAATGCTATGTGCACAGCACTAGCGCTTTTCTTCTACAATATGTCGCCGCTCCCACACGTCTCTTGTCAACCTGCTAACGAAGAACATCTATACATTAGAGCACTCCAACGTCATAAGATTATGTAATTTTTATCAGTTTTCTTAATGTGGAATATAAAAGTATTTAAATAATGAGCTGTAATTTACAAATAAACGAAATATCCAATCAGTCGTCCACTGTACGTAGGTACATTCGGTGTGAAGAATGCTATGTGCACAGCACTAGCGCTTTTCTTCTACAATATGTCGCCGCTCCCACACGTCTCTTGTCTACCTGCTAACGAAGAACATCCATACATTAGAGCACTCCAATGTCATAAGATTATGTAATTTTTATCAGTTTTCTTAATGTGAAATATAAAAGTATTTAAAGAATGAGCTGTAATTTACAAATAAACGAAATATCCAATCAGTCGTCCACTGTATGTAGGTACATTCGGTGTGAAGAATGCTATGTGCACAGCACTAGCGCTTTTCTTCTAGAATATGTCGCCGCTCCCACACGTCTCTTGTCAACCTGCTAACGAAGAACATCTATACATTAGAGCACTCCAATGTCATAAGATTATGTAAGTTTTATCAGTTTTCTTAATGTGGAATATAAAAGTATTTAAAGAATGAGCTGTACTTTACAAATAAACGAAATATCCAATCAGTCGTCCACTGTACGTAGGTACATTCGGTGTGAAGAATGCTATGTGCACAGCACTAGCGCTTTGCTTCTAGAATATGTCGCCGCTCCCACACGTCTTTTGTCAACCAGCTAACGAAGAACATCTATACATTAGAGCACTCCAATGTCATAAGATTATGTAATTTTTATCAGTTTTCTTAATGTGGAATATAAAAGTATTTAAATAATGAGCTGTAATTTACAACTAAACGAAATATCCAATCAGTCGTCCACTGTACGTAGGTACATTCGGTGTGAAGAATGCTATGTGCACAGCACTAGCGCTTTTCTTCTACAATATGTCGCCGCTCCCACACGTCTCTTGTCAACCTGCTAACGAAGAACATCTATACAGTAGAGCACTCCAATGTCATAAGATTATGTAATTTTTATCATTTTTCTTAATGTGGAATATAAAAGTATTTAAAGAATGAGATGTAATTTACAAATAAACGAAATATCCAATCAGTCGTCCACTGTACGTAGGTACATTCGGTGTGAAGAATGCTATGTGCACAGCACTAGCGCTTTTCTTCTAGAATATGTCGCCGCTCCCACACGTTTCTTGTCAACCTGCTAACGAAGAACATCCATACATTAGAGCACTCCAATGTCATAAGATTATGTAATTTTTATCAGTTTTCTTAATGTGGAATATAAAAGTATTTAAAGAATGAGCTGTAATTTACAAATAAACGAAATATCCAATCAGTCGTCTACTGTACGTAGGTACATTCGGTGTGAAGAATGCTATGCGCACAGCACTTGCGCTTTTCTTCTAGAATATGTCGCCGCTCCCACACGTCTCTTGTCAACCTGCTAACGATGAACATCCATACATTAGAGCACTCCAATGTCATAAGATTATGTAATTTATATCAGTTTTCTTAATGTGGAATGTAAAAGTATTTAAAGAATGAGCTGTGATTTACAAATAAACGAAATATCCAATCAGTCGTCCACTGTACGTAGGTACATTCGGTGTGAAGAATGCTATGTGCACAGCACTAGCGCTTTTCTTCTAGAATATGTCTCCGCTCCCACACGTCTCTTGTCAACCTGCTAACGAAGAACATCCATACATTAGAGCACTCCAATGTCATAAGATTATGTAATTTTTATCAGTTTTCTTAATGTGGAATATAAAAGTATTTAAAGAATGAGCTGTAATTTACAAATAAACGAAATATCCAATCAGTCGTATACTGTACGTAGATACATTCGGTGTGAAGAATGCTATGTGCACAGCACTAGTGCTTTTCTTCTAGAATATGTCGCCGATCCCATATGTGCTTGTCAACCTGCTAACGAAGAACATCCATACATTAGAGCACTCCAATGTCATAAGATTATGTAATTTTTATAATTTTTATTAATGTGGAATATAAAAGTATTTAAAGAATGAGCTGTAATTTACAAATAAATGAAATATCCAATCAGTCGTCCACTGTACGTAGGTACATTCGGTGTGAAGAATGCTATGTGCACAGCACTAGCGCTTTTCTTCTACAATATGTCGCCGCTCCCACACGTCTCTTGTCAACCAGCTAACGAAGAACATCTATACATTAGAGCACTCCAATGTCATAAGATTATGTAATTTATATCAGTTTTCTTAATGTGGAATGTAAAAGTATTTAAAGAATGAGCTGTGATTTACAAATAAACGAAATATCCAATCAGTCTTCCACTGTACGTAGGTACATTCGGTGTGAAGAATGCTATGTGCACAGCACTAGCGCTTTTCTTCTAGAATATGTCGCCGCTCCCACACGTCTCTTGTCAACCTGCTAACGAAGAACGTCCATACATTAGAGCACTCCAATGTCATAAGATTATGTAATTTTTATCAGTTTTCTTAATGTGGAATATAAAAGTATTTAAATAATGAGCTGTAATTTACAAATAAACGAAATATCCAATCAGTCGTCCACTGTACGTAGGTACATTCGGTGTGAAGAATGCTATGTGCAGAGCACTAGCGCTTTTCTTCTAGAATATGTCGCCGCTCCCACATGTCTCTTGTCAACCTGCTAACGAAGAACATCCATACATTAGAGCACTCCAATGTCATAAGATTATGTAAATTTTATCAGTTTTCTTAATGTGGAATATAAAAGTAATTAAAGAATGAGCTTTAATTTACAAATAAACGAAATATCCAATCAGTCGTCCACTGTACGTAGGTACATTCGGTGTGAAGAATGCTATGTGCACAGCACTAGCGCTTTTCTTCTAGAATATGTCGCCACTCCCACACGTCTCTTGACAACCTGCTAACGAAGAACATCCATACATAAGAGCACTCCAATGTCATAAGATTATGTAATTTTTACCAGTTTTCTTAATGTGGAATATAAAAGTATTTAAAGAATGAGATGTAATTTATAAATAAACGAAATATCCTATCAGTCGTCCACTGTACGTATGTACATTCGGTGTGAAGAATGCTATGTGCACAGCACTAGCGCTTTTCTTCTAGAATATGTCGCCGCTCCCACACGTCTCTTGTCAACCTGCTAACGAAGAACATCTATACATTGGAGCACTCCAATGTCATAAGATTATGTAATTTTTATCATTTTTCTTAATGTGGAATATAAAAGTATTTAAAGAATGAGCTGTAATTTACAAATAAACGAAATATCCAATCACTCGTCCACGGTACGTAGGTATATTCGGTGTGAAGAATGCTATGTGCACAGCACTAGCGCTTTTCTTCTAGAATATGTCGCCGCTTCCACACGTCTCTTGTCAACCAGCTAACGAAGAAGATCTATACATTGGAGCACTCCAATGTCATAAGATTATGTAATTTTTATCAGTTTTCTTAATGTGGAATATAAAAGTATTTAAAAATTGAGCTGTAATTTACAAATAAACGAAATATCCAATCAGTCGTATACTGTACGTAGGTACATTAGGTGTGAAGAATGCTATGTGCACAGCACTAGCGCTTTTCTTCTACAATATGTCGCCGCTCCCACACGTCTCTTGTCAACCTGCTAACGAAGAACATCCATACATTAGAGCACCCCAATGTCATAAGATTATGTAATTTTTATCAGTTTTCTTAATATGGAATATAAAAGTATTTAAATAATGAGCTGTAATTTACAAATAAACGAAATATCCAATCAGTCGTCCACTGTACGTAGGTACATTCGGTATGAAGAATGCTATGTGCACATCACTAGCGCTTTTCTTCTAGAATATGTCGCCGCTCCCACACGTCTCTTGTCAACCTGCTAACGAAGAGCATCTATACATTAAAGCACTCCAATGTCATAAGATTATGTAATTTTTATGAGTTTTCTTAAAGTGGAATATAAAAGTATTTAAAGAATGAGCTGTAATTTACAAATAAACGAAATATCCAATCAGTCGTCCACTGTACGTAGGTACATTCGGTGTGAAGAATGATATGTGCACAGCACTAGCGCTTTTCTTCTAGAATATGTCGCCGCTCCCACACGTTTCTTGTCAACTTGCTAACGAAGAACATCTATACATTAGAGCACTCCAATGTCATAAGATTATGTAATTTTTATGAGTTTTCTTAATGTGGAATATAAAAGTATTTAAAGAATGAGCTGTAATTTACAAATAAACGAAATATCCAATCAGTCGTCCACTGTACGGAGGTACATTTGGTGTGAAGAATGCTATGTGCACAGCACTAGCGCTTTTCTTCTAGAATATGTCGCCGCTCCCACACGTCTCTTGTCAACCTGCTAACGAAGAACATCTATACATTAGAGCACTCCAATGTCATAAGATTATGTAATTTTTATCAGTTTTCTTAATGTGGAATATAAAAGTATTTAAATAATGAGCTGTAATTTACAAATAAACGAAATATCCAATCAGTCGTCCACTGTACGTAGGTTCATTCGGTGTGAAGAATGCTATGTGCACAGCACTAGCGCTTTTCTTCTACAATATGTCGCCGCTCCCACACGTCTCTTGTCAACCTGCTAACGAAGAACATCCATACATTAGAGCACTCCAATGTCATAAGAATATGTAATTTTTATCAGTTTTCTTAAAGTGGAATATAAAAGTATTTAAAGAATGAGCTTTAATTTACAAATAAACGAAATATCCAATCAGTCGTCTACTGTACGTAGGTACATTCGGTGTGAAGAATGCTATGTGCACAGCACTAGCGCTTTTCTTCTAGAATATGTCGCCACTCCAACACGTCTCTTGACAACCTGCTAACGAAGAACATCCATACATAAGAGCACTCCAATGTCATAAGATTATGTAATTTTTACCAGTTTTCTTAATGTGGAATATAAAAGTATTTAAAGAATGAGCTGTAATTTATAAATTAACGAAATATCCTATCAGTCGTCCACTGTACGTATGTACATTCGGTGTGAAGAATGCTTTGTGCACAGCACTAGCGCTTTTCTTCTAGAATATGTCGCCGCTCCCACACGTCTCTTGTCAACCTGCTAACGAAGAACATCTATACATTGGAGCACTCCAATGTCATAAGATTATGTAATTTTTATCATTTTTCTTAATGTGGAATATAAAAGTATTTAAAGAATGAGCTGTAATTTACAAATAAACGAAATATCCAATCACTCGTCCACGGTACGTAGGTATATTCGGTGTGAAGAATGCTATGTGCACAGCACTAGCGCTTTTCTTCTAGAATATGTCGCCGCTTCCACACGTCTCTTGTCAACCAGCTAACGAAGAAGATCTATACATTGGAGCACTCCAATGTCATAAGATTATGTAATTTTTATCAGTTTTCTTAATGTGGAATATAAAAGTATTTAAAGAATGAGCTGTAATTTACAAATAAACGAAATATCCAATCAGTCGTATACTGTTCGTAGGTACATTAGGTGTGAAGAATGCTATGTGCACAGCACTAGCGCTTTTCTTCTAGAATATGTCGCCGCTCCCACACGTCTCTTGTCAACCTGCTAACGAAGAACATCCATACATTAGAGCACTCCAATGTCATAAGGTTATGTAATTTTTATCAGTTTTCTTAATGTGGAATATAAAAGTATTTAAAGAATGAGCTGTAATTTACAAATAAACGAAATATCCAATCAGTCGTCCACTGTACGTAGGTACATTCGGTGTGAAGAATGCTATGTGCACAGCACTAGCGCTTTTCTTCTAGAATATGTCGCCGCTCCCACACGTCTCTTGTCAACCTGCTAACGAAGAACATCTATACATTAGAGCACTCCAATGTCATAAGATTATGTAATTTTTATCAGTTTTCTTAATGTGGAATATAAAAGTGTTTAAAGAATGAGCTGTAATTTACAAATAAACGAAATATCCAATCAGTCGTCCACTGTACGTAGGTACATTCGGTGTGAAGAATGCTATGTGCACAGCACTAGCGCTTTTCTTCTAGAATATGTCGCGGCTCCCACACGTCTCTTGTCAACCTGCTAACGAAGAACATCCATACATTATAGCACTCCAATGTCATAAGATTATGTAACTTTTATCAGTTTTCTTATTGTGGAATATAAGAGTATTTAAAGAATGAGCTGTAATTTACAAATAAACGAAATATCCAATCAGTCGTCCACTGTACGTAGATACATTCGGTGTGAAGAATGCTATGTGCACAGCACTAGCGCTTTTCTTCTAGAATATGTCGCCGCTCCCACACGTCTCTTGTCAACCTGCTAACGAAGAACATCCATACATTAGAGCACTCTAATGTCATAAGATTATGTAATTTTTATCAGTATTCTTAATGTGGAATATAAAAGTATTTAAAGGATAAGCTGTAATTTACAAATAAACGAAAAATCCAATCGGTCGTCCACTGTACGTAGGTGCATTCGGTGTGAAGAATGCTATGTGCACAGCACTAGCGCATTTCTTCTAGAATATGTCGCCGCTCCCACACGTCTCTTGTCAACCTACTAACGAAGAACATCCATACATTAGAGCACTCCAATGTCATAAGATTATGTAATTTTTATCAGTTTTCTTAATGTGGAATATAAAAGTATTTAAAGAATGAGCTTTAATTTACAAATAAACGAAATATCCAATCAGTCGTCCACTGTACGTAGGTACATTCGGTGTGAAGAATGCTATGTGCACAGCACTAGCGCTTTTCTTCTAGAATATGTCGCCACTCCAACACGTCTCTTGACAACCTGCTAACGAAGAACATCCATACATAAGAGCACTCCAATGTCATAAGATTATGTAATTTTTACCAGTTTTCTCAATGTGGAATATAAAAGTATTTAAAGAATGAGCTGTAATTTATAAATTAACGAAATATCCTATCAGTCGTCCACTGTACGTATGTACATTCGGTGTGAAGAATGCTTTGTGCACAGCACTAGCGCTTTTCTTCTAGAACATGTCGCCGCTCCCACACGTCTCTTGTGAACCTGCTAACGAAGAACATCTATACATTGGAGCACTCCAATGTCATAAGATTATGTAATTTTTATCATTTTTCTTAATGTGGAATATAAAAGTATTTAAAGAATGAGCTGTAATTTACAAATAAACGAAATATCCAATCACTCGTCCACGGTACGTAGGTATATTCGGTGTGAAGAATGCTATGTGCACAGCACTAGCGCTTTTCTTCTAGAATATGTCGCCGCTTCCACACGTCTCTTGTCAACCAGCTAACGAAGAAGATCTATACATTGGAGCACTCCAATGTCATAAGATTATGTAATTTTTATCAGTTTTCTTAATGTGGAATATAAAAGTATTTAAAGAATGAGCTGTAATTTACAAATAAACGAAATATCCAATCAGTCGTATACTGTTCGTAGGTACATTAGGTGTGAAGAATGCTATGTGCACAGCACTAGCGCTTTTCTTCTAGAATATGTCGCCGCTCCCACACGTCTCTTGTCGACCTGCTAACGAAGAACATCCATACATTAGAGCACTCCAATGTCATAAGGTTATGTAATTTTTATCAGTTTTCTTAATGTGGAATATAAAAGTATTTAAAGAATGAGCTGTAATTTACAAATAAACGAAATATCCAATCAGTCGTCCACTGTACGTAGGTACATTCGGTGTGAAGAATGCTATGTGCACAGCACTAGCGCTTTTCTTCTAGAATATGTCGCCGCTCCCACACGTCTCTTGTCAACCTGCTAACGAAGAACATCCATACATTATAGCACTCCAATGTCATAAGATTATGTAACTTTTATCAGTTTTCTTATTGTGGAATATAAGAGTATTTAAAGAATGAGCTGTAATTTACAAATAAACGAAATATCCAATCAGTCGTCCACTGTACGTAGATACATTCGGTGTGAAGAATGCTATGTGCACAGCACTAGCGCTTTTCTTCTAGAATATGTCGCCGCTCCCACACGTCTCTTGTCAACCTGCTTACGAAGAACATCCATACATTAGAGCACTCTAATGTCATAAGATTATGTAATTTTTATCAGTATTCTTAATGTGGAATATAAAAGTATTTAAAGGATAAGCTGTAATTTACAAATAAACGAAATATCCAATCGGTCGTCCACTGTACGTAGGTGCATTCGGTGTGAAGAATGCTATGTGCACAGCACTAGCGCATTTCTTCTAGAATATGTCGCCGCTCCCACACGTCTCTTGTCAACCTGCTAACGAAGAACATCCATACATTAGAGCACTCCAATGTCATAAGATTATGTAATTTTTATCAGTATTCTTAATGTGGAATATAAAAGTATTTAAAGGATAAGCTGTAATTTACAAATAAACGAAATATCCGATCGGTCGTCCACTCTACGTAGGTACATTCGGTGTGAAGAATGCTATGTGCACAGCACTAGCGCTTTTCTTCTAGAATATGTCGCCGCTCCCACACGTCTCTTGTCAACCTGCTAACGAAGAACATCTATACATTAGAGCGCTCCAATGTCATAAGATTATGTAATTTTTATCAGTTTTCTTATTGTGGAATATAAAAGTATTTAAAGAATGAGCTGTAATTTACAAATAAACGAAATATCCAATCGGTCGTCCACTGTACGTAGGTACATTCGGTGTGAAGAATGCTATGTGCACAGCACTATAGCTTTTCTTCTAGAATATGTCGCCGGTCCCACACGTCTCTTGTCAACCTGCTAACGATGAACATCCATACATTAGAGCACTCCAATGTCATAAGATTATGTAATTTTTATCAGTTTTCTTAATGTGGAATATAAAAGTATTTAAAGAATGAGCTGTAATATACAATTAAACGAAATATTTAATCAGTCGTCCACTGTACGTAGGTACATTCGGTGTGAAGAATGCTATGTGCACAGCACTAGCGCTTTTCTTCTAGAATATGTCGCCGCTCCCACACGTCTCTTGTCAACCTGCTAACGAAGAACATCCATACATTAGAGCACTCCAATGTCATAAGATTATATAATTTTTATCAGTTTTCTTAATGTGGAATATAAAAGTATTTAAAGAATGAGCTGTAATTTACAAATAAACGAAATATCCAATCAGTCGTCCACTGTACGTAGGTACATTCGGTGTGAAGAATGCTATGTGCACAGCACTAGCGCTTTTCTTCTACAATATGTCGCCGCTCCCACACGTCTCTTGTCAACCTGCTAACGAAGAACATCCATACATTAGAGCACCCCAATGTCATAAGATTATGTAATTTTTATCAGTTTTCTTAATATGGAATATAAAAGTATTTAAATAATGAGCTGTAATTTACAAATATACGAAATATCCAATCAGTCGTCCACTGTACGTAGGTACATTCGGTATGAAGAATGCTATGTGCACATCACTAGCGCTTTTCTTCTAGAATATGTCGCCGCTTGCACACGTCTCTTGTCAACTTGCTAACGAAGAACATCTATACATTAGAGCACTCCAATGTCATAAGATTATGTAATTTTTATGAGTTTTCTTAATGTGGAATATAAAAGTATTTAAAGAATGAGCTGTAATTTACAAATAAACGAAATATCCAATCAGTCGTCCACTGTACGTAGGTACATTCGGTGTGAAGAATGCTATGTGCACAGCACTAGCGCTTTTCTTCTACAATATGTCGCCGCTCCCACACGTCTCTTGTCAACCTGCTAACGAAGAACATCCATACATTAGAGCACTCCAATGTCATAAGATTATGTAATTCTTATCAGTTTTCTTAATGTGGAATATAAAAGTATTTAAAGAATGAGCTGTAATTTACAAATAAACGAAATATCCAATCAGTCGTCCACTGTACGTATTTACATTCGGTGTGAAGAATGCTATGTGCACAGCACTAGCACTTTTCTTCTAGAATGTGTCGCCGCTCCCACACGTCTCTTGTCAACCTGCTAACGAAGAACATCTATACAGTAGAGCACTCCAATGTCATAAGATTATGTAATTTTTATCATTTTTCTTAATGTGGAATATAAAAGTATTTAAAGAATGAGCTGTAATTTACAAATAAACGAAATATCCAATCAGTCGTCCACTGTACGTAGGTACATTCGGTGTGAAGAATGCTATGTGCACAGCACTAGCGCTTTTCTTCTACAATATGTCGCCGCTCCACACGTCTCTTGTCAACCTGCTAACGAAGAACATCCATACATTAGAGCACTCCAATGTCATAAGAATATGTAATTTTTATCAGTTTTCTTAATGTGGAATATAAAAGTATTTAAAGAATGAGCTGTAATTTACAAATAAACGAAATATCCAATCAGTCGTCTACTGTACGTAGGTATATTCGGTGTGAAGAATGCTATGCGCACAGCACTTGCGCTTTTCTTCTAGAATATGTCGCCGCTCCCACACGTCTCTTGTCAACCTGCTAACGAAGAACATCCATACATTAGAGCACTCCAATGTCATAAGATTATGTAATTTTTATCAGTTTTCTTAATGTGGAATATAAAAGTATTTAAAGAATGAGCTGTAATTTACAAATAAACGAAATATCCAATCAGTCGTCCACTGTACGGAGGTACATTCGGTGTGAAGAATGCTATGTGCACAGCACTAGCGCTTTTCTTCTAGAATATGTCGCCGCTCCCACACGTCTCTTGTCAACCAGCTAACGAAGAACATCTATACATTAGAGCACTCCAATGTCATAAGATTATGTAATTTTTATCAGTTTTCTTAATGTGGAATATAAAAGTATTTAAAGAATGAGCTGTAATTTACAAATAAACGAAATATCCAATCAGTCGTCCACTGTACGTAGGTACATTCGGTGTGAAGAATGCTATGTGCAGAGCACTAGCGCTTTTCTTCTAGAATATGTCGCCGCTCCACACGTCTCTTGTCAACCTGCTAACGAAGAACATCCATACATTAGAGCACTCCAATGTCATAAGAATATGTAATTTTTATCAGTTTTCTTAAAGTGGAATATAAAAGTATTTAAAGAATGAGCTTTAATTTACAAATAAACGAAATATCCAATCAGTCGTCTACTGTACGTAGGTACATTCGGTGTGAAGAATGCTATGTGCACAGCACTAGCGCTTTTCTTCTAGAATATGTCGCCACTCCAACACGTCTCTTGACAACCTGCTAACGAAGAACATCCATACATAAGAGCACTCCAATGTCATAAGATTATGTAATTTTTACCAGTTTTCTTAATGTGGAATATAAAAGTATTTAAAGAATGAGCTGTAATTTATAAATTAACGAAATATCCTATCAGTCGTCCACTGTACGTATGTACATTCGGTGTGAAGAATGCTTTGTGCACAGCACTAGCGCTTTTCTTCTAGAATATGTCGCCGCTCCCACACGTCTCTTGTCAACCTGCTAACGAAGAACATCTATACATTGGAGCACTCCAATGTCATAAGATTATGTAATTTTTATCATTTTTCTTAATGTGGAATATAAAAGTATTTAAAGAATGAGCTGTAATTTACAAATAAACGAAATATCCAATCACTCGTCCACGGTACGTAGGTATATTCGGTGTGAAGAATGCTATGTGCACAGCACTAGCGCTTTTCTTCTAGAATATGTCGCCGCTTCCACACGTCTCTTGTCAACCAGCTAACGAAGAAGATCTATACATTGGAGCACTCCAATGTCATAAGATTATGTAATTTTTATCAGTTTTCTTAATGTGGAATATAAAAGTATTTAAAGAATGAGCTGTAATTTACAAATAAACGAAATATCCAATCAGTCGTATACTGTTCGTAGGTACATTAGGTGTGAAGAATGCTATGTGCACAGCACTAGCGCTTTTCTTCTAGAATATGTCGCCGCTCCCACACGTCTCTTGTCAACCTGCTAACGAAGAACATCCATACATTAGAGCACTCCAATGTCATAAGGTTATGTAATTTTTATCAGTTTTCTTAATGTGGAATATAAAAGTATTTAAAGAATGAGCTGTAATTTACAAATAAACGAAATATCCAATCAGTCGTCCACTGTACGTAGGTACATTCGGTGTGAAGAATGCTATGTGCACAGCACTAGCGCTTTTCTTCTAGAATATGTCGCCGCTCCCACACGTCTCTTGTCAACCTGCTAACGAAGAACATCTATACATTAGAGCACTCCAATGTCATAAGATTATGTAATTTTTATCAGTTTTCTTAATGTGGAATATAAAAGTGTTTAAAGAATGAGCTGTAATTTACAAATAAACGCAATATCCAATCAGTCGTCCACTGTACGTAGGTACATTCGGTGTGAAGAATGCTATGTGCACAGCACTAGCGCTTTTCTTCTAGAATATGTCGCGGCTCCCACACGTCTCTTGTCAACCTGCTAACGAAGAACATCCATACATTATAGCACTCCAATGTCATAAGATTATGTAACTTTTATCAGTTTTCTTATTGTGGAATATAAGAGTATTTAAAGAATGAGCTGTAATTTACAAATAAACGAAATATCCAATCAGTCGTCCACTGTACGTAGATACATTCGGTGTGAAGAATGCTATGTGCACAGCACTAGCGCTTTTCTTCTAGAATATGTCGCCGCTCCCACACGTCTCTTGTCAACCTGCTAACGAAGAACATCCATACATTAGAGCACTCTAATGTCATAAGATTATGTAATTTTTATCAGTATTCTTAATGTGGAATATAAAAGTATTTAAAGGATAAGCTGTAATTTACAAATAAACGAAAAATCCAATCGGTCGTCCACTGTACGTAGGTGCATTCGGTGTGAAGAATGCTATGTGCACAGCACTAGCGCATTTCTTCTAGAATATGTCGCCGCTCCCACACGTCTCTTGTCAACCTACTAACGAAGAACATCCATACATTAGAGCACTCCAATGTCATAAGATTATGTAATTTTTATCAGTTTTCTTAATGTGGAATATAAAAGTATTTAAAGAATGAGCTTTAATTTACAAATAAACGAAATATCCAATCAGTCGTCCACTGTACGTAGGTACATTCGGTGTGAAGAATGCTATGTGCACAGCACTAGCGCTTTTCTTCTAGAATATGTCGCCACTCCAACACGTCTCTTGACAACCTGCTAACGAAGAACATCCATACATAAGAGCACTCCAATGTCATAAGATTATGTAATTTTTACCAGTTTTCTCAATGTGGAATATAAAAGTATTTAAAGAATGAGCTGTAATTTATAAATTAACGAAATATCCTATCAGTCGTCCACTGTACGTATGTACATTCGGTGTGAAGAATGCTTTGTGCACAGCACTAGCGCTTTTCTTCTAGAATATGTCGCCGCTCCCACACGTCTCTTGTGAACCTGCTAACGAAGAACATCTATACATTGGAGCACTCCAATGTCATAAGATTATGTAATTTTTATCATTTTTCTTAATGTGGAATATAAAAGTATTTAAAGAATGAGCTGTAATTTACAAATAAACGAAATATCCAATCACTCGTCCACGGTACGTAGGTATATTCGGTGTGAAGAATGCTATGTGCACAGCACTAGCGCTTTTCTTCTAGAATATGTTACCGCTTCCACACGTCTCTTGTCAACCAGCTAACGAAGAAGATCTATACTTTGGAGCACTCCAATGTCATAAGATTATGTAATTTTTATCAGTTTTCTTAATGTGGAATATAAAAGTATTTAAAGAATGAGCTGTAATTTACAAATAAACGAAATATCCAATCAGTCGTATACTGTTCGTAGGTACATTAAGTGTGAAGAATGCTATGTGCACAGCACTAGCGCTTTTCTTCTAGAATATGTCGCCACTCCCACACGTCTCTTGTCAACCTGCTAACGAAGAACATCCATACATTAGAGCACTCCAATGTCATAAGGTTATGTAATTTTTATCAGTTTTCTTAATGTGGAATATAAAAGTATTTAAAGAATGAGCTGTAATTTACAAATAAACGAAATATCCAATCAGTCGTCCACTGTACGTAGGTACATTCGGTGTGAAGAATGCTATGTGCACAGCACTAGCGCTTTTCTTCTAGAATATGTCGCCGCTCCCACACGTCTCTTGTCAACCTGCTAACGAAGAACATCCATACATTATAGCACTCCAATGTCATAAGATTATGTAACTTTTATCAGTTTTCTTATTGTGGAATATAAGAGTATTTAAAGAATGAGCTGTAATTTACAAATAAACGAAATATCCAATCAGTCGTCCACTGTACGTAGATACATTCGGTGTGAAGAATGCTATGTGCACAGCACTAGCGCTTTTCTTCTAGAATATGTCGCCGCTCCCACACGTCTCTTGTCAACCTGCTAACGAAGAACATCCATACATTAGAGCACTCTAATGTCATAAGATTATGTAATTTTTATCAGTATTCTTAATGTGGAATATAAAAGTATTTAAAGGATAAGCTGTAATTTACAAATAAACGAAATATCCAATCGGTCGTCCACTGTACGTAGGTGCATTCGGTGTGAAGAGTGCTATGTGCACAGCACTAGCGCATTTCTTCTAGAATATGTCGCCGCTCCCACACGTCTCTTGTCAACCTGCTAACGAAGAACATCCATACATTAGAGCACTCCAATGTCATAAGATTATGTAATTTTTATCAGTATTCTTAATGTGGAATATAAAAGTATTTAAAGGATAAGCTGTAATTTACAAATAAACGAAATATCCGATCGGTCGTCCACTGTACGTAGGTACATTCGGTGTGAAGAATGCTGTGTGCACAGCACTAGCGCTTTTCTTCTAGAATATGTCGCCGCTCCCACACGTCTCTTGTCAACCTGCTAACGAAGAACATCTATACATTAGAGCACTCCAATGTCATAAGATTATGTAATTTTTATCAGTTTTCTTATTGTGGAATATAAAAGTATTTAAAGAATGAGCTGTAATTTACAAATAAACGAAATATCCAATCGGTCGTCCACTGTACGTAGGTACATTCGGTGTGAAGAATGCTATGTGCACAGCACTATAGCTTTTCTTCTAGAATATGTCGCCGGTCCCACACGTCTCTTGTCAACCTGCTAACGATGAACATCCATACATTAGAGCACTCCAATGTCATAAGATTATGTAATTTTTATCAGTTTTCTTAATGTGGAATATAAAAGTATTTAAAGAATGAGCTGTAATATACAATTAAACGAAATATTTAATCAGTCGTCCACTGTACGTAGGTACATTCGGTGTGAAGAATGCTATGTGCACAGCACTAGCGCTTTTCTTCTAGAATATGTCGCCGCTCCCACACGTCTCTTGTCAACCTGCTAACGAAGAACATCCATACATTAGAGCACTCCAATGTCATAAGATTATATAATTTTTATCAGTTTTCTTAATGTGGAATATAAAAGTATTTAAAGAATGAGCTGTAATTTACAAATAAACGAAATATCCAATCAGTCGTCCACTGTACGTAGGTACATTCGGTGTGAAGAATGCTATGTGCACAGCACTAGCGCTTTTCTTCTACAATATGTCGCCGCTCCCACACGTCTCTTGTCAACCTGCTAACGAAGAACATCCATACATTAGAGCACCCCAATGTCATAAGATTATGTAATTTTTATCAGTTTTCTTAATATGGAATATAAAAGTATTTAAATAATGAGCTGTAATTTACAAATATACGAAATATCCAATCAGTCGTCCACTGTACGTAGGTACATTCGGTATGAAGAATGCTATGTGCACATCACTAGCGCTTTTCTTCTAGAATATGTCGCCGCTTGCACACGTCTCTTGTCAACTTGCTAACGAAGAACATCTATACATTAGAGCACTCCAATGTCATAAGATTATGTAATTTTTATGAGTTTTCTTAATGTGGAATATAAAAGTATTTAAAGAATGAGCTGTAATTTACAAATAAACGAAATATCCAATCAGTCGTCCACTGTACGTAGGTACATTCGGTGTGAAGAATGCTATGTGCACAGCACTAGCGCTTTTCTTCTACAATATGTCGCCGCTCCCACACGTCTCTTGTCAACCTGCTAACGAAGAACATCCATACATTAGAGCACTCCAATGTCATAAGATTATGTAATTCTTATCAGTTTTCTTAATGTGGAATATAAAAGTATTTAAAGAATGAGCTGTAATTTACAAATAAACGAAATATCCAATCAGTCGTCCACTGTACGTATTTACATTCGGTGTGAAGAATGCTATGTGCACAGCACTAGCACTTTTCTTCTAGAATGTGTCGCCGCTCCCACACGTCTCTTGTCAACCTGCTAACGAAGAACATCTATACAGTAGAGCACTCCAATGTCATAAGATTATGTAATTTTTATCATTTTTCTTAATGTGGAATATAAAAGTATTTAAAGAATGAGCTGTAATTTACAAATAAACGAAATATCCAATCAGTCGTCCACTGTACGTAGGTACATTCGGTGTGAAGAATGCTATGTGCACAGCACTAGCGCTTTTCTTCTACAATATGTCGCCGCTCCACACGTCTCTTGTCAACCTGCTAACGAAGAACATCCATACATTAGAGCACTCCAATGTCATAAGAATATGTAATTTTTATCAGTTTTCTTAATGTGGAATATAAAAGTATTTAAAGAATGAGCTGTAATTTACAAATAAACGAAATATCCAATCAGTCGTCTACTGTACGTAGGTATATTCGGTGTGAAGAATGCTATGCGCACAGCACTTGCGCTTTTCTTCTAGAATATGTCGCCGCTCCAAACGTCTCTTGTCAACCTGCTAACGAAGAACATCCATACATTAGAGCACTCCAATGTCATAAGATTATGTAATTTATATCAGTTTTCTTAATGTGGAATGTAAAAGTATATAAAGAATGAGCTGTGATTTACAAATAAACGAAATATCCAATCAGTCGTCCACTGTACGTAGGTACATTCGGTGTGAAGAATGTTATGTGCACAGCACTAGCGCTTTTCTTCTAGAATATGTCGCCGCTCCCACACGTCTCTTGTCAACCTGCTAACGAAGAACGTCCATACATTACAGCACTCCAATGTCATAAGATTATGTAATTTTTATCAGTTTTCTTAATGTGGAATATAAAAGTATTTAAATAATGAGCTGTAATTTACAAATAAACGAAATATCCAATCAGTCGTCCACTGTACGTAGGTACATTCGGTGTGAAGAATGCTATGTGCACAGCACTAGCGCTTTTCTTCTAGAATATGTCGCCGCTCCCACATGTCTCTTGTCAACCTGCTAACGAAGAACATCCATACATTAGAGCACTCCAATGTCATAAGATTATGTAATTTTTATCAGTTTTCTTAATGTGGAATATAAAAGTATTTAAAGAACGAGCTGTAATTTACAAATTAACGAAATATCCAATCAGTCGTCCACTGTACGTAGGTACATTCGGTGTGAAGAATGCTATGTGCACAGCACTAGCGCTTTTCTTCAAGAATATGTCGCCGCTCCCACACGTCTCTTGTCAACCTGCTAACGAAGAACATCTATACATTGGAGCACTCCAATGTCATAAGATTATGAAATTTTTATCAGCTTTCTTAATGTGGAATATAAAAGTATTTAAAGAATGAGCTGTAATTTACAACTAAACGTAATATCCAATCAGTCGTCCACTGTACGTAGGTACATTCGGTGTGAAGAATGCTACGTGCACAGCACTAGCGCTTTTCTTCTAGAATATTTCGCCGCTTCCACACGTCTCTTGTCAACCAGCTAACGAAGAACATCTATACATTGGAGCACTCCAATGTCATAAGATTATGTAATTTTTATCAGTTTTCTTAATGTGGAATATAAAAGTATTTAAAGAATGAGCTGTAATTTACAAATAAACGAAATATCCAATCAGTCGTCCACTGTACGGAGGTACATTCGGTGTGAAGAATGCTATGTGCACAGCACTAGCGCTTTTCTTCTAGAATATGTCGCCGCTCCCACACGTCTCTTGTCAACCAGCTAACGAAGAACATCTATACATTAGAGCACTCCAATGTCATAAGATTATGTAATTTTTATCAGTTTTCTTAATGTGGAATATAAAAGTATTTAAAGAATGAGCTGTAATTTACAAATAAACGAAATATCCAATCAGTCGTCTACTGTACGTAGGTACATTCGGTGTGAAGAATGCTATGCGCACAGCACTTGCGCTTTTCTTCTAGAATATGTCGCCGCTCCCACACGTCTCTTGTCAACCTGCTAACGAAGAACATCCATACATTAGAGCACTCCAATGTCATAAGATTATGTAATTTATATCAGTTTTCTTAATGTGGAATGTAAAAGTATTTAAAGAATGAGCTGTGATTTACAAATAAACGAAATATCCAATCAGTCGTCCACTGTACGTAGGTACATTCGGTGTGAAGAATGCTATGTGCACAGCACTAGCGCTTTTCTTCTAGAATATGTCGCCGCTCCCACACGTCTCTTGTCAACCTGCTAACGAAGAACGTCCATACATTAGAGCACTCCAATGTCATAAGATTATGTAATTTTTATCAGTTTTCTTAATGTGGAATATAAAAGTATTTAAATAATGAGCTGTAATTTACAAATAAACGAAATATCCAATCAGTCGTCCACTGTACGTAGGTACATTCGGTGTGAAGAATGCTATGTGCACAGCACTAGCGCTTTTCTTCTAGAATATGTCGCCGCTCCCACATGTCTCTTGTCAACCTGCTAACGAAGAACATCCATACATTAGAGCACTCCAATGTCATAAGATTATGTAAACTTTATCAGTTTTCTTAATGTGGAATATAAAAGTAATTAAAGAATGAGCTGTAATTTACAAATAAACGAAATATCCAATCAGTCGTCCACTGTACGTAGGTACATTCGGTGTGAAGAATGCTATGTGCACAGCACTAGCGCTTTTCTTCTAGAATATGTCGCCACTCCCACACGTCTCTTGACAACCTGCTAACGAAGAACATCCATACATAAGAGCACTCCAATGTCATAAGATTATGTAATTTTTACCAGTTTTCTTAATGTGGAATATAAAAGTATTTAAAGAATGAGCTGTAATTTATAAATAAACGAAATATCCTATCAGTCGTCCACTGTACGTATGTACATTCGGTGTGAAGAATGCTATGTGCACAGCACTAGCGCTTTTCTTCTAGAATATGTCGCCGCTCCCACACGTCTCTTGTCAACCTGCTAACGAAGAACATCTATACATTGGAGCACTCCAATGTCATAAGATTATGTAATTTTTATCATTTTTCTTAATGTGGAATATAAAAGTATTTAAAGAATGAGCTGTAATTTACAAATAAACGAAATATCCAATCACTCGACCACGGTACGTAGGTATATTCGGTGTGAAGAATGCTATGTGCACAGCACTAGCGCTTTTCTTCTAGAATATGTCGCCGCTTCCACACGTCTCTTGTCAACCAGCTAACGAAGAAGATCTATACATTGGAGCACTCCAAAGTCATAAGATTATGTAATTTTTATCAGTTTTCTTAATGTGGAATATAAAAGTATTTAAAGAATGAGCTGTAATTTACAAATAAACGAAATATCCAAACAGTCGTATACTGTACGTAGGTACATTAGGTGTGAAGAATGCTATGTGCACAGCACTAGCGCTTTTCTTCTAGAATATGTCGCCGCTCCCACACGTCTCTTGTCAACCTGCTAACGAAGAACATCCATACATTAGAGCACTCCAATGTCATAAGATTATGTAACTTTTATCAGTTTTCTTAATGTGGAATATAAGAGTATTTAAAGAATGAGCTGTAATTTACAAATAAACGAAATATCCAATCAGTCGTCCACTGTACGTAGATACATTCGGTGTGAAGAATGCTATGTGCACAGCACTAGCGCTTTTCTTCTAGAATATGTCGCCGCTCCCACACGTCTCTTGTCAACCTGCTAACGAAGAACATCCATACATTAGAGCACTCTAATGTCATAAGATTATGTAATTTTTATCAGTATTCTTAATGTGGAATATAAAAGTATTTAAAGGATAAGCTGTAATTTACAAATAAACGAAATATCCAATCGGTCGTCCACTGTACGTAGGTGCATTCGGTGTGAAGAATGCTATGTGCACAGCACTAGCGCATTTCTTCTAGAATATGTCGCCGCTCCCACACGTCTCTTGTCAACCTGCTAACGAAGAACATCCATACATTAGAGCACTCCAATGTCATAAGATTATGTAATTTTTATCAGTATTCTTAATGTGGAATATAAAAGTATTTAAAGGATAAGCTGTAATTTACAAATAAACGAAATATCCAATCGGTCGTCCACTGTACGTAGGTACATTCGCTGTGAAGAATGCTATGTGCACAGCACTAGCGCTTTTCTTCTAGAATATGTCGCCGCTCCCACACGTCTCTTGTCAACCTGCTAACGAAGATCATCTATACATTAGAGCACTCCAATGTCATAAGATTATGTAATTTTTATCAGTTTTCTTATTGTGGAATATAAAAGTATTTAAAGAATGAGCTGTAATTTACAAATAAACGAAATATCCAATCGGTCGTCCACTGTACGTAGGTACATTCGGTGTGAAGAATGCTATGTGCACAGCACTATAGCTTTTCTTCTAGAATATGTCGCCGGTCCCACACGTCTCTTGTCAACCTGCTAACGATGAACATCCATACATTAGAGCACTCCAATGTCATAAGATTATGTAATTTTTATCAGTTTTCTTAATGTGGAATATAAAAGTATTTAAAGAATGAGCTGTAATTTACAAATAAACGAAATATTTAATCAGTCGTCCACTGTACGTAGGTTCATTCGGTGTGAAGAATGCTATGTGCACAGCACTAGCGCTTTTCTTCTAGAATATGTCGCCGCTCCCACACGTCTCTTGTCAACCTGCTAACGAAGAACATCCATACATTAGAGCACTCCAATGTCATAAGATTATATAATTTTTATCAGTTTTCTTAATGTGGAATATAAAAGTATTTAAAGAATGAGCTGTAATTTACAAATAAACGAAATATCCAATCAGTCGTCCACTGTACGTAGGTACATTCGGTGTGAAGAATGCTATGTGCACAGCACTAGCGCTTTTCTTCTACAATATGTCGCCGCTCCCACACGTCTCTTGTCAACCTGCTAACGAAGAACATCCATACATTAGAGCACCCCAATGTCATAAGATTATGTAATTTTTATCAGTTTTCTTAATATGGAATATAAAAGTATTTAAATAATGAGATGTAATTTACAAATAAACGAAATATCCAATTAGTCGTCCACTGTACGTAGGTACATTCGGTATGAAGTATGCTATGTGCACAGCACTAGCGCTTTTCTTCTAGAATATGTCGCCGCTCCCACACGTTTCTTGTCAACTTGCTAACGAAGAACATCTATACATTAGAGCACTCCAATGTCATAAGATTATGTAATTTTTATGAGTTTTCTTAATGTGGAATATAAAAGTATTTAAAGAATGAGCTGTAATTTACAAATAAACGAAATATCCAATCAGTCGTCCACTGTACGGAGGTACATTTGGTGTGAAGAATGCTATGTGCACAGCACTAGCGCTTTTCTTCTACAATATGTCGCCGCTCCCACACGTCTCTTGTCAACCTGCTAACGAAGAACATCTATACATTAGAGCACTCCAATGTCATAAGATTATGTAATTTTTATCAGTTTTCTTAATGTGGAATATAAAAGTATTTAAATAATGAGCTGTAATTTACAAATAAACGAAATATCCAATCAGTCGTCCACTGTACGTAGGTACATTCGGTGTGAAGAATGCTATGTGCACAGCACTAGCGCTTTTCTTCTACAATATGTCGCCGCTCCCACACGTCTCTTGTCAACCTGCTAACGAAGAACATCCATACATTAGAGCACTCCAATGTCATAAGATTATGTAATTCTTATCAGTTTTCTTAATGTGGAATATAAAAGTATTTAAAGAATGAACTGTAATTTACAAATAAACGAAATATCCAATCAGTCGTCCACTGTACGTATTTACATTCGGTGTGAAGAATGCTATGTGCACAGCACTAGCGCTTTTCTTCTAGAATGTGTCGCCGCTCCCACACGTCTCTTGTCAACCTGCTAACGAAGAACATCTATACAGTAGAGCACTCCAATGTCATAAGATTATGTAATTTTTATCATTTTTCTTAATGTGGAATGTAAAAGTATTTAAAGAATGAGATGTAATTTACAAATAAACGAAATATCCAATCAGTCGTCCACTGTACGTAGGTACATTCGGTGTGAAGAATGCTATGTGCAGAGCACTAGCGCTTTTCTTCTAGAATATGTCGCCGCTCCACACGTCTCTTGTCAACCTGCTAACGAAGAACATCCATACATTAGAGCACTCCAATGTCATAAGAATATGTAATTTTTATCAGTTTTCTTAATGTGGAATATAAAAGTATTTAAAGAATGAGCTGTAATTTACAAATAAACGAAATATCCAATCAGTCGTCCACTGTACGTAGGTACATTCGGTGTGAAGAATGATATGTGCACAGCACTAGCGCTTTTCTTCTAGAATATGTCGCCGCTCCCACACGTTTCTTGTCAACTTGCTAACGAAGAACATCTATACATTAGAGCACTCCAATGTCATAAGATTATGTAATTTTTATGAGTTTTCTTAATGTGGAATATAAAAGTATTTAAAGAATGAGCTGTAATTTACAAATAAACGAAATATCCAATCAGTCGTCCACTGTACGGAGGTACATTTGGTGTGAAGAATGCTATGTGCACAGCACTAGCGCTTTTCTTCTACAATATGTCGCCGCTCCCACACGTCTCTTGTCAACCTGCTAACGAAGAACATCTATACATTAGAGCACTCCAATGTCATAAGATTATGTAATTTTTATCAGTTTTCTTAATGTGGAATATAAAAGTATTTAAATAATGAGCTGTAATTTACAAATAAACGAAATATCCAATCAGTCGTCCACTGTACGTAGGTACATTCGGTGTGAAGAATGCTATGTGCACAGCACTAGCGCTTTTCTTCTACAATATGTCGCCGCTCCCACACGTCTCTTGTCAACCTGCTAACGAAGAACATCCATACATTAGAGCACTCCAATGTCATAAGATTATGTAATTCTTATCAGTTTTCTTAATGTGGAATATAAAAGTATTTAAAGAATGAACTGTAATTTACAAATAAACGAAATATCCAATCAGTCGTCCACTGTACGTATTTACATTCGGTGTGAAGAATGCTATGTGCACAGCACTAGCGCTTTTCTTCTAGAATGTGTCGCCGCTCCCACACGTCTCTTGTCAACCTGCTAACGAAGAACATCTATACAGTAGAGCACTCCAATGTCATAAGATTATGTAATTTTTATCATTTTTCTTAATGTGGAATGTAAAAGTATTTAAAGAATGAGATGTAATTTACAAATAAACGAAATATCCAATCAGTCGTCCACTGTACGTAGGTACATTCGGTGTGAAGAATGCTATGTGCAGAGCACTAGCGCTTTTCTTCTAGAATATGTCGCCGCTCCACACGTCTCTTGTCAACCTGCTAACGAAGAACATCCATACATTAGAGCACTCCAATGTCATAAGAATATGTAATTTTTATCAGTTTTCTTAATGTGGAATATAAAAGTATTTAAAGAATGAGCTGTAATTTACAAATAAACGAAATATCCAATCAGTCGTCTACTGTACGTAGGTACATTCGGTGTGAAGAATGCTATGCGCACAGCACCTGCGCTTTTCTTCTAGAATATGTCGCCGCTCCCACACGTCTCTTGTCAACCTGCTAACGAAGAACATCCATACATTACAGCACTCCAATGTCATAAGATTATGTAATTTATATCAGTTTTCTTAATGTGGAATGTAAAAGTATATAAAGAATGAGCTGTGATTTACAAATAAACGAAATATCCAATCAGTCGTCCACTGTACGTAGGTACATTCGGTGTGAAGAATGCTATGTGCACAGCACTAGCGCTTTTCTTCTAGAATATGTCGCCGCTCCCACACGTCTCTTGTCAACCTGCTAACGAAGAACGTCCATACATTAGAGCACTCCAATGTCATAAGATTATGTAATTTTTATCAGTTTTCTTAATGTGGAATATAAAAGTATTTAAATAATGACCTGTAATTTACAAATAAACGAAATATCCAATCAGTCGTCCACTGTACGTAGGTACATTCGGTGTGAAGAATGCTATGTGCACAGCACTAGCGCTTTTCTTCTAGAATATGTCGCCGCTCCCACATGTCTCTTGTCAACCTGCTAACGAAGAACATCCATACATTAGAGCACTCCAATGTCATAAGATTATGTAATTTTTATCAGTTTTCTTAATGTGGAATATAAAAGTATTTAAAGAATGAGCTGTAATTTACAAATTAACGAAATATCCAATCAGTCGTCCACTGTACGTAGGTACATTCGGTGTGAAGAATGCTATGTGCACAGCACTAGCGCTTTTCTTCAAGAATATGTCGCCGCTCCCACACGTCTCTTGTCAACCTGCTAACGAAGAACATCTATACATTGGAGCACTCCAATGTCATAAGATTATGTAATTTTTATCAGTTTTCTTAATGTGGAATATAAAAGTATTTAAAGAATGAGCTGTAATTTACAAATAAACGAAATATCCAATCAGTCGTCCACTGTACGTAGGTACATTCGGTGTGAAGAATGCTATGTGCACAGCACTAGCGCTTTTCTTCTAGAATGTGTCGCCGCTCCCACACGTCTCTTGCCAACCTGCTAACGAAGAACATCTATACAGTAGAGCACTCCAATGTCATAAGATTATGTAATTTTTATCATTTTTCTTAATGTGGAATATAAAAGTATTTAAAGAATGAGATGTAATTTACAAATAAACGAAATATCCAATCAGTCGTCCACTGTACGTAGGTACATTCGGTGTGAAGAATGCTATGTGCAGAGCACTAGCGCTTTTCTTCTAGAATATGTCGCCGCTTCCACACGTCTCTTGTCAACCTGCTAACGAAGAACATCTATACATTAGAGCACTCCAATGTCATAAGATTATGTAATTTTTATCAGTTTTCTTAATGTGGAATATAAAAGTATTTAAAGAATGAGCTGCAATTTACAAATAAACGAAATATCCAATCAGTCGTCCACTGTACGTAGGTACATTCGGTGTGAAGAATGTTATGTGCACAGCACTAGCGCTTTTCTTCTAGAATATGTCGCCGCTTCCACACGTCTCTTGTCAACCTGCTAACGAAGAACATCCATACATTAGAGCACTCCAATGTCATAAGATTATGTAACTTTTATCAGTTTTCTTAATGTGGAATATAAGAGTATTTAAAGAATGAGCTGTAATTTACAAATAAACGAAATATCCAATCAGTCGTCCACTGTACGTAGATGCATTCGGTGTGAAGAATGCTATGTGCACAGCACTAGCGCATTTCTTCTAGAATATGTCGCCGCTCCCACACGTCTCTTGTCAACCTGCTAACGAAGAACATCCATACATTAGAGCACTCCAATGTCATAAGATTATATAATTTTTATCAGTTTTCTTAATGTGGAATATAAAAGTATTTAAAGAATGAGCTGTAATTTACAAATAAACGAAATATCCAATCAGTCGTCCACTGTACGTAGGTACATTCGGTGTGAAGAATGCTATGTGCACAGCACTAGCGCTTTTCTTCTACAATATGTCGCCGCTCCCACACGTCTCTTGTCAACCAGCTAACGAAGAACATCCATACATTAGAGCACCGCAATGTCATAAGATTATGTAATTTTTATCAGTTTTCTTCATGTGGAATATAAAAGTATTTAAATAATGAGCTGTAATTTACAAATAAACGAAATATCCAATCAGTCGTCCACTGTACGTAGGTACATTCGGTGTGAAAAATGCTATGTGCACATCACTAGCGCTTTTCTTCTAGAATATGTCGCCGCTCCCACACGTCTCTTGTCAACCTGCTAACGAAGAACATCTATACATTAGAGCACTCCAATGTCATAAGATTATGTAATTTTTATGAGTTTTCTTAATGTGGAATATAAAAGTATTTAAAGAATGAGCTGTAATTTACAAATTAACGAAATATCCAATCAGTCGTCCACTGTACGTAGGTACATTCGGTGTGAAGAATGCTATGTGCACAGCACTAGCGCTTTTCTTCTAGAATATGTCGCCGCTCCCACACGTCTCTTGTCAACCTGCTATCGAAGAACATCCATACATTAGAGCACTCCAATGTCATAAGATTATATAATTTTTATCAGTTTTCTTAATGTGGAATATAAAAGTATTTAAATAATGAGCTGTAATTTACAAATAAACGAATTATCCAAACAGTCGTCCACTGTACGTAGGTACATTCGGTGTGAAGAATGCTATGTGCATAGCACTAGCGCTTTTCTTCTAGAATATGTCGCCGCTCCCACACGTCTCTTGTCAACCTGCTAACGAAGAACATCTATACATTAGAGCACTCCAATGTCATAAGATTATGTAATTTTTATCAGTTTTCTTAATGTGGAATATAAAAGTATTTAAAGAATGAGCTGTAATTTACAAATAAACGAAATATCCAATCAGTCGTCCACTGTACGTAGGTACATTAGGTGTGAAGAATGCTATGTGCACAGCACTAGCGCTTTTCTTCTAGAATATGTCGCCGCTCCCACACGTCTCTTGTCAACCTGCTAAAGAAGAACATCCATACATTAGAGCACTCCAATGTCATAAGGTTATGTAATTTTTATCAGTTTTCTTAATGTGGAATATAAAAGTATTTAAAGAATGAGCTGTAATTTACAAATAAACGAAATATCCAATCAGTCGTCCACTGTACGTAGGTACATTCGGTGTGAAGAATGTTATGTGCACAGCACTAGCGCTTTTCTTCTAGAATATGTCGCCGCTTCCACACGTCTCTTGTCAACCTGCTAACGAAGAACATCTATACATTAGAGCACTCCAATGTCATAAGATTATGTAATTTTTATCAGTTTTCTTAATGTGGAATATAAAAGTATTTAAAGAATGAGCTGTAATTTACAAATAAACGAAATATCCAATCAGTCGTCCACTGTACGTAGGTACATTCGGTGTGAAGAATGCTATGTGCACAGCACTAGCGCTTTTCTTCTAGAATATGTCGCCGCTCCCACATGTCTCTTGTCAACCTGCTAACGAAGAACATCCATACATTGGAGCACTCCAATGTCATAAGATTATGTAACTTTTATCAGTTTTCTTAATGTGGAATATAAGAGTATTTAAAGAATGAGCTGTAATTTACATATAAACGAAATATCCAATCAGTCGTCCACTGTACGTAGATACATTCGGTGTGAAGATTGCTATGTGCACAGCACTAGCGCTTTTCTTCTAGAATATGTCGCCGCTCCCACACGTCTCTTGTCAACCTGCTAACGAAGAACATCCATACAATAGAGCACCCCAATGTCATAAGATTATATAATTTTTATCAGTTTTCTTAATGTGGAATATAAAAGTATTTAAAGAATGAGCTGTAATTTACAAATAAACGAAATATCCAATCAGTCGTCCACTGTACGTAGGTACATTCGGTGTGAAGAATGCTATGTGCACAGCACTAGCGCATTTCTTCTACAATATGTCGCCGCTCCTACACGTCTCTTGTCAACCTGCTAACGAAGAACATCCATACATTAGAGCACCCCAATGTCATAAGATTATGTAATTTTTATCAGTTTTCTTATTGTGGAATATAAAAGTATTTAAATAATGTGCTGTAATTTACAAATAAACGAAATATCCAATCAGTCGTCCACTGTACGTAGGTACATTCGGTGTGAAGAATGCTATGTGCACAGCACTAGCGCTTTTCTTCTAGAATATGTCGCCGCTCCCACACGTCTCTTGTCAACCTGCTAACGAAGAACATCTATACATTAGAGCACTCCAATGTCATAAGATTATATAATTTTTATCAGTTTTCTTAATGTGGAGTATAAAAGTATTTAAAGAATGAGCTGTAATTTACAAATAAACGAAATATCCAATCAGTCGTCCACTGTACGTAGGTACATTAGGTGTGAAGAATGCTATGTGCACAGCACTAGCGCTTTTCATCTAGAATATGTCGCCGCTCCCACACGTCTCTTGTCAACCTGCTAAAGAAGAACATCCATACATTAGAGCACTCCAATGGCATAAGGTTATGTAATTTTTATCAGTTTTCTTAATGTGGAATATAAAAGAATTTAAAGAATGAGCTGTAATTTACAAATAAACGAAATATCCAATCAGTCGTCCACTGTACGTAGGTACATTAGGTGTGAAGAATGCTATGTGCACAGCACTAGCGCTTTTCATCTAGAATATGTCGCCGCTCCCACACGTCTCTTGTCAACCTGCTAACGAAGAACATCCATACATTAGAGCACTCCAATGTCATAAGATTATGTAATTTATATCAGTTTTCTTAATGTGGCATGTAAAAGTATATAAAGAATGAGCTGTGATTTACAAATAAACGAAATATCCAATCAGTCGTCCACTGTACGTAGGTACATTCGGTGTGAAGAATGCTATGTGCACAGCACTAGCGCTTTTCTTCTAGAATATGTCGCCGCTCCCACACGTCTCTTGTCAACCTGCTAACGAAGAACGTCCATACATTAGAGCACTCCAATGTCATAAGATTATGTAATTTTTATCAGTTTTCTTAATGTGGAATATAAAAGTATTTAAATAATGACCTGTAATTTACAAATAAACGAAATATCCAATCAGTCGTCCACTGTACGTAGGTACATTCGGTGTGAAGAATGCTATGTGCACAGCACTAGCGCTTTTCTTCTAGAATATGTCGCCGCTCCCACATGTCTCTTGTCAACCTGCTAACGAAGAACATCCATACATTAGAGCACTCCAATGTCATAAGATTATGTAATTTTTATCAGTTTTCTTAATGTGGAATATAAAAGTATTTAAAGAATGAGCTGTAATTTACAAATTAACGAAATATCCAATCAGTCGTCCACTGTACGTAGGTACATTCGGTGTGAAGAATGCTATGTGCACAGCACTAGCGCTTTTCTTCAAGAATATGTCGCCGCTCCCACACGTCTCTTGTCAACCTGCTAACGAAGAACATCTATACATTGGAGCACTCCAATGTCATAAGATTATGAAATTTTTATCTGCTTTCTTAATGTGGAATATAAAAGTATTTAAAGAATGAGCTGTAATTTACATATAAACGAAATATCCAATCAGTCGTCCACTGTACGTAGGTACATTCGGTGTGAAGAATGCTATGTGCACAGCACTAGCGCTTTTCTTCTAGAATGTGTCGCCGCTCCCACACGTCTCTTGCCAACCTGCTAACGAAGAACATCTATACAGTAGAGCACTCCAATGTCATAAGATTATGTAATTTTTATCATTTTTCTTAATGTGGAATATAAAAGTATTTAAAGAATGAGATGTAATTTACAAATAAACGAAATATCCAATCAGTCGTCCACTGTACGTAGGTACATTCGGTGTGAAGAATGCTATGTGCAGAGCACTAGCGCTTTTCTTCTAGAATATGTCGCCGCTTCCACACGTCTCTTGTCAACCTGCTAACGAAGAACATCTATACATTAGAGCACTCCAATGTCATAAGATTATGTAATTTTTATCAGTTTTCTTAATGTGGAATATAAAAGTATTTAAAGAATGAGCTGCAATTTACAAATAAACGAAATATCCAATCAGTCGTCCACTGTACGTAGGTACATTCGGTGTGAAGAATGTTATGTGCACAGCACTAGCGCTTTTCTTCTAGAATATGTCGCCGCTTCCACACGTCTCTTGTCAACCTGCTAACGAAGAACATCCATACATTAGAGCACTCCAATGTCATAAGATTATGTAACTTTTATCAGTTTTCTTAATGTGGAATATAAGAGTATTTAAAGAATGAGCTGTAATTTACAAATAAACGAAATATCCAATCAGTCGTCCACTATACGTAGATGCATTCGGTGTGAAGAATGCTATGTGCACAGCACTAGCGCATTTCTTCTAGAATATGTCGCCGCTCCCACACGTCTCTTGTCAACCTGCTAACGAAGAACATCCATACATTAGAGCACTCCAATGTCATAAGATTATATAATTTTTATCAGTTTTCTTAATGTGGAATATAAAAGTATTTAAAGAATGAGCTGTAATTTACAAATAAACGAAATATCCAATCAGTCGTCCACTGTACGTAGGTACATTCGGTGTGAAGAATGCTATGTGCACAGCACTAGCGCTTTTCTTCTACAATATGTCGCCGCTCCGACACGTCTCTTGTCAACCAGCTAACGAAGAACATCCATACATTAGAGCACCGCAATGTCATAAGATTATGTAATTTTTATCAGTTTTCTTCATGTGGAATATAAAAGTATTTAAATAATGAGCTGTAATTTACAAATAAACGAAATATCCAATCAGTCGTCCACTGTACGTAGGTACATTCGGTGTGAAGAATGCTATGTGCACATCACTAGCGCTTTTCTTCTAGAATATGTCGCCGCTCCCAGACGTCTCTTGTCAACCTGCTAACGAAGAACATCTATACATTAGAGCACTCCAATGTCATAAGATTATGTAATTTTTATGAGTTTTCTTAATGTGGAATATAAAAGTATTTAAAGAATGAGCTGTAATTTACAAATTAACGAAATATCCAATCAGTCGTCCACTGTACGTAGATACATTCGGTGTGAAGAATGTTATGTGCACATTACTAGCATTTTTCTTCTGTGTTATGTCCACGCTCCCACACGTCCCTTGTCAACCTGCTAAGGAATAAAATGCATACATAAGAGCACTCCAAAGTCATAAGATTGTGTAATTTTCAACAGTGTTCTTAATGTGTAATATAAAAGTATTTAAAGATGCAGCTGCAACTTACAAAAATACAAAATATCCAATCAGACGTCCACTGTACGTAGATACATTCGGTGTGAAGAATGCTATGTGCATAGCACTAGCGCTTTTCTTCTAGAATATGTCGCCGCTCCCACACGTCTCTTGTCAACCTACTAACGAAGAACATCTATACATTAGAGCACTCCAATGTCATAAGATTATGTAATTTTTATCAGTTTTCTTAATGTGGAATATAAAAGTATTTAAAGAATGAGCTGTAATTTTCAAATAAACGAAATATCCAATCAGTCGTCCACTGTACGTAGGTACATTAGGTGTGAAGAATGCTATGTGCACAGCACTAGCGCTTTTCTTCTAGAATATGTCGCCGCTCCCACACGTCTCTTGTCAACCTGCTAAAGAAGAACATCCATACATTAGAGCACTCCAATGTCATAAGGTTATGTAATTTTTATCAGTTTTCTTAATGTGGAATATAAAAGTATTTAAAGAATGAGCTGTAATTTACAAATAAACGAAATACCCAATCAGTCGTCCACTGTACGTAGGTACATTCGGTGTGAAGAATGTTATGTGCACAGCACTAGCGCTTTTCTTCTAGAATATGTCGCCGCTTCCACACGTCTCTTGTCAACCTGCTAACGAAGAACATCTATACATTAGAGCACTCCAATGTCATAAGATTATGTAATTTTTATCAGTTTTCTTAATGTGGAATATAAAAGTATTTAAAGAATGAGCTGTAATTTACAAATAAACGAAATATCCAATCAGTCGTCCACTGTACGTAGGTACATTCGGTGTGAAGAATGCTATGTGCACAGCACTAGCGCTTTTCTTCTAGAATATGTCGCCGCTCCCACATGTCTCTTGTCAACCTGCTAACGAAGAACATCCATACATTAGAGCACTCCAATGTCATAAGATTATGTAACTTTTATCAGTTTTCTTAATGTGGAATATAAGAGTATTTAAAGAATGAGCTGTAATTTACATATAAACGAAATATCCAATCAGTCGTCCACTGTACGTAGATACATTCGGTGTGAAGATTGCTATGTGCACAGCACTAGCGCTTTTCTTCTAGAATATGTCGCCGCTCCCACACGTCTCTTGTCAACCTGCTAACGAAGAACATCCATACAATAGAGCACCCCAATGTCATAAGATTATATAATTTTTATCAGTTTTCTTAATGTGGAATATAAAAGTATTTAAAGAATGAGCTGTAATTTACAAATAAACGAAATATCCAATCAGTCGTCCACTGTACGTAGGTACATTCGGTGTGAAGAATGCTATGTGCACAGCACTAGCGCATTTCTTCTACAATATGTCGCCGCTCCTACACGTCTCTTGTCAACCTGCTAACGAAGAACATCCATACATTAGAGCACCCCAATGTCATAAGATTATGTAATTTTTATCAGTTTTCTTATTGTGGAATATAAAAGTATTTAAATAATGTGCTGTAATTTACAAATAAACGAAATATCCAATCAGTCGTCCACTGTACGTAGGTACATTCGGTGTGAAGAATGCTATGTGCACAGCACTAGCGCTTTTCTTCTAGAATATGTCGCCGCTCCCACACGTCTCTTGTCAACCTGCTAACGAAGAACATCTATACATTAGAGCACTCCAATGTCATAAGATTATATAATTTTTATCAGTTTTCTTAATGTGGAGTATTAAAGTATTTAAAGAATGAGCTGTAATTTACAAATAAACGAAATATCCAATCAGTCGTCCACTGTACGTAGGTACATTAGGTGTGAAGAATGCTATGTGCACAGCACTAGCGCTTTTCATCTAGAATATGTCGCCGCTCCCACACGTCTCTTG
This sequence comes from Schistocerca gregaria, assembly GCF_023897955.1. Lineage (NCBI taxonomy): Eukaryota > Metazoa > Arthropoda > Insecta > Orthoptera > Acrididae > Schistocerca > Schistocerca gregaria. The sequence goes on from NC_064927.1 coordinate 251,528,112, forward strand.
TCAACCTGCTAAAGAAGAACATCCATACATTAGAGCACTCCAATGGCATAAGGTTATGTAATTTTTATCAGTTTTCTTAATGTGGAATATAAAAGAATTTAAAGAATGAGCTGTAATTTACAAATAAACGAAATATCCAATCAGTCGTCCACTGTACGTAGGTACATTCGGTGTGAAGAATGCTATGTGCACATCACTAGCGCTTTTCTTCTAGAATATGTCGCCGCTTCCACACGTCTCTTGTCAACCTGCTAACGAAGAACATCTATACATTAGAGCACTCCAATGTCATAAGATTATGTAATTTTTATCAGTTTTCTTAATGTGGAATATAAAAGTATTTAAAGAATGAGCTGTAATTTACAAATAAACGAAATATCCAATCAGTCGTCCACTGTACGTAGGTACATTCGGTGTGAAGATTGCTATGTGCACAGCACTAGCGCTTTTCTTCTACAATATGTCGCCGCTCCCACACGTCTCTTGTCAACCTGCTAACGAAGAACATCCATACATTAGAGCACCCCAATGTCATAAGATTATGTAATTTTTATCAGTGTTCTTAATGTGGAATATAAAAGTATTTAAATAATGAGCTGTAATTTACAAATAAACGAAATATCCAATCAGTCGTCCACTGTACGTAGGTACATTCGGTGTGAAGAATGCTATGTGCACATCACTAGCGCTTTTCTTCTAGAATATGTCGCCGCTTGCACACGTCTCTCGTCAACCTGCTAACGAAGAACATCTATACATTAGAGCACTCCAATGTCATAAGATTATGTAATTTTTATGAGTTTTCTTAATGTGGAATATAAAAGTATTTAAAGAATGAGCTGTAATTTACAAATAAACGAAATATCCAATCAGTCGTCCACTGTACGTAGGTACATTCGGTGTGAAGAATGCTATGTGCACAGCACTAGCGCTTTTCTTCTAGAATATGTCGCCGCTCCCACACGTCTCTTGTCAACCTGCTAACGAAGAACATCCATACATTAGAGCACTCCAATGTCATAAGATTATATAATTTTTATCAGTTTTCTTAATGTGGAATATAAAAGTATTTAAATAATGAGCTGTAATTTACAAATAAACGAAATATCCAATCAGTCGTCCACTGTACGTAGGTTCATTCGGTGTGAAGAATGCTATGTGCACAGCACTAGAGCTTTTCTTCTACAAAATGTCGCCGCTCCCACACGTCTCTTGTCAACCTGCTAACGAAGAACATCCATACATGAGAGCACTCCAATGTCATAAGATTATATAATTTTTATCAGTTTTCTTAATGTGGAATATAAAAGTATTTAAAGAATGAGCTGTAATTTACAAATAAACGAAATATCCAATCAGTCGTCCACTGTACGTAGGTACATTCGGTGTGAAGAATGCTATGTGCACAGCACTAGCGCCTTTCTTCTACAATATGTCGCCGCTCCCACACGTCTCTTGTCAACCTGCTAACGAAGAACATCCATACATTAGAGCACCCCAATGTCATAAGATTCTGTAATTTTTATCAGGTTTCTTAATGTGGAATATAAAAGTATTTAAATAATGAGCTGTAATTTACAAATAAACGAAATATCCAATCAGTCGTCCACTGTACGTAGGTACATTCGGTGTGAAGAATGCTATGTGCACATCACTAGCGCTTTTCTTCTAGAATATGTCGCCGCTTGCACACGTCTCTTGTCAACCTGCTAACGAAGAACATCTATACATTAGAGCACTCCAATGTCATAAGATTATGTAATTTTTATCAGTTTTCTTAATTTGGAATATAAAAGTATTTAAAGAATGAGCTGTAATTTACAAATTAACGAAATATCCAATCAGTCGTCCACTGTACGTAGGTACATTCGGTGTGAAGAATGCTATGTGCACAGCACTAGCGCTTTTCTTCAAGAATATGTCGCCGCTCCCACACGTCTCTTGTCAACCTGCTAACGAAGAACATCTATACATTGGAGCACTCCAATGTCATAAGATTATGAAATTTTTATCTGCTTTCTTAATGTGGAATATAAAAGTATTTAAAGAATGAGCTGTAATTTACATATAAACGAAATATCCAATCAGTCGTCCACTGTACGTAGGTACATTCGGTGTGAAGAATGCTATGTGCACAGCACTAGCGCTTTTCTTCTAGAATGTGTCGCCGCTCCCACACGTCTCTTGCCAACCTGCTAACGAAGAACATCTATACAGTAGAGCACTCCAATGTCATAAGATTATGTAATTTTTATCATTTTTCTTAATGTGGAATATAAAAGTATTTAAAGAATGAGATGTAATTTACAAATAAACGAAATATCCAATCAGTCGTCCACTGTACGTAGGTACATTCGGTGTGAAGAATGCTATGTGCAGAGCACTAGCGCTTTTCTTCTAGAATATGTCGCCGCTTCCACACGTCTCTTGTCAACCTGCTAACGAAGAACATCTATACATTAGAGCACTCCAATGTCATAAGATTATGTAATTTTTATCAGTTTTCTTAATGTGGAATATAAAAGTATTTAAAGAATGAGCTGCAATTTACAAATAAACGAAATATCCAATCAGTCGTCCACTGTACGTAGGTACATTCGGTGTGAAGAATGTTATGTGCACAGCACTAGCGCTTTTCTTCTAGAATATGTCGCCGCTTCCACACGTCTCTTGTCAACCTGCTAACGAAGAACATCCATACATTAGAGCACTCCAATGTCATAAGATTATGTAACTTTTATCAGTTTTCTTAATGTGGAATATAAGAGTATTTAAAGAATGAGCTGTAATTTACAAATAAACGAAATATCCAATCAGTCGTCCACTATACGTAGATGCATTCGGTGTGAAGAATGCTATGTGCACAGCACTAGCGCATTTCTTCTAGAATATGTCGCCGCTCCCACACGTCTCTTGTCAACCTGCTAACGAAGAACATCCATACATTAGAGCACTCCAATGTCATAAGATTATATAATTTTTATCAGTTTTCTTAATGTGGAATATAAAAGTATTTAAAGAATGAGCTGTAATTTACAAATAAACGAAATATCCAATCAGTCGTCCACTGTACGTAGGTACATTCGGTGTGAAGAATGCTATGTGCACAGCACTAGCGCTTTTCTTCTACAATATGTCGCCGCTCCGACACGTCTCTTGTCAACCAGCTAACGAAGAACATCCATACATTAGAGCACCGCAATGTCATAAGATTATGTAATTTTTATCAGTTTTCTTCATGTGGAATATAAAAGTATTTAAATAATGAGCTGTAATTTACAAATAAACGAAATATCCAATCAGTCGTCCACTGTACGTAGGTACATTCGGTGTGAAGAATGCTATGTGCACATCACTAGCGCTTTTCTTCTAGAATATGTCGCCGCTCCCAGACGTCTCTTGTCAACCTGCTAACGAAGAACATCTATACATTAGAGCACTCCAATGTCATAAGATTATGTAATTTTTATGAGTTTTCTTAATGTGGAATATAAAAGTATTTAAAGAATGAGCTGTAATTTACAAATTAACGAAATATCCAATCAGTCGTCCACTGTACGTAGATACATTCGGTGTGAAGAATGTTATGTGCACATTACTAGCATTTTTCTTCTGTGTTATGTCCACGCTCCCACACGTCCCTTGTCAACCTGCTAAGGAATAAAATGCATACATAAGAGCACTCCAAAGTCATAAGATTGTGTAATTTTCAACAGTGTTCTTAATGTGTAATATAAAAGTATTTAAAGATGCAGCTGCAACTTACAAAAATACAAAATATCCAATCAGACGTCCACTGTACGTAGATACATTCGGTGTGAAGAATGCTATGTGCATAGCACTAGCGCTTTTCTTCTAGAATATGTCGCCGCTCCCACACGTCTCTTGTCAACCTACTAACGAAGAACATCTATACATTAGAGCACTCCAATGTCATAAGATTATGTAATTTTTATCAGTTTTCTTAATGTGGAATATAAAAGTATTTAAAGAATGAGCTGTAATTTTCAAATAAACGAAATATCCAATCAGTCGTCCACTGTACGTAGGTACATTAGGTGTGAAGAATGCTATGTGCACAGCACTAGCGCTTTTCTTCTAGAATATGTCGCCGCTCCCACACGTCTCTTGTCAACCTGCTAAAGAAGAACATCCATACATTAGAGCACTCCAATGTCATAAGGTTATGTAATTTTTATCAGTTTTCTTAATGTGGAATATAAAAGTATTTAAAGAATGAGCTGTAATTTACAAATAAACGAAATACCCAATCAGTCGTCCACTGTACGTAGGTACATTCGGTGTGAAGAATGTTATGTGCACAGCACTAGCGCTTTTCTTCTAGAATATGTCGCCGCTTCCACACGTCTCTTGTCAACCTGCTAACGAAGAACATCTATACATTAGAGCACTCCAATGTCATAAGATTATGTAATTTTTATCAGTTTTCTTAATGTGGAATATAAAAGTATTTAAAGAATGAGCTGTAATTTACAAATAAACGAAATATCCAATCAGTCGTCCACTGTACGTAGGTACATTCGGTGTGAAGAATGCTATGTGCACAGCACTAGCGCTTTTCTTCTAGAATATGTCGCCGCTCCCACATGTCTCTTGTCAACCTGCTAACGAAGAACATCCATACATTAGAGCACTCCAATGTCATAAGATTATGTAACTTTTATCAGTTTTCTTAATGTGGAATATAAGAGTATTTAAAGAATGAGCTGTAATTTACATATAAACGAAATATCCAATCAGTCGTCCACTGTACGTAGATACATTCGGTGTGAAGATTGCTATGTGCACAGCACTAGCGCTTTTCTTCTAGAATATGTCGCCGCTCCCACACGTCTCTTGTCAACCTGCTAACGAAGAACATCCATACAATAGAGCACCCCAATGTCATAAGATTATATAATTTTTATCAGTTTTCTTAATGTGGAATATAAAAGTATTTAAAGAATGAGCTGTAATTTACAAATAAACGAAATATCCAATCAGTCGTCCACTGTACGTAGGTACATTCGGTGTGAAGAATGCTATGTGCACAGCACTAGCGCATTTCTTCTACAATATGTCGCCGCTCCTACACGTCTCTTGTCAACCTGCTAACGAAGAACATCCATACATTAGAGCACCCCAATGTCATAAGATTATGTAATTTTTATCAGTTTTCTTATTGTGGAATATAAAAGTATTTAAATAATGTGCTGTAATTTACAAATAAACGAAATATCCAATCAGTCGTCCACTGTACGTAGGTACATTCGGTGTGAAGAATGCTATGTGCACAGCACTAGCGCTTTTCTTCTAGAATATGTCGCCGCTCCCACACGTCTCTTGTCAACCTGCTAACGAAGAACATCTATACATTAGAGCACTCCAATGTCATAAGATTATATAATTTTTATCAGTTTTCTTAATGTGGAGTATTAAAGTATTTAAAGAATGAGCTGTAATTTACAAATAAACGAAATATCCAATCAGTCGTCCACTGTACGTAGGTACATTAGGTGTGAAGAATGCTATGTGCACAGCACTAGCGCTTTTCATCTAGAATATGTCGCCGCTCCCACACGTCTCTTGTCAACCTGCTAAAGAAGAACATCCATACATTAGAGCACTCCAATGGCATAAGGTTATGTAATTTTTATCAGTTTTCTTAATGTGGAATATAAAAGAATTTAAAGAATGAGCTGTAATTTACAAATAAACGAAATATCCAATCAGTCGTCCACTGTACGTAGGTACATTCGGTGTGAAGAATGCTATGTGCACATCACTAGCGCTTTTCTTCTAGAATATGTCGCCGCTTCCACACGTCTCTTGTCAACCTGCTAACGAAGAACATCTATACATTAGAGCACTCCAATGTCATAAGATTATGTAATTTTTATCAGTTTTCTTAATGTGGAATATAAAAGTATTTAAAGAATGAGCTGTAATTTACAAATAAACGAAATATCCAATCAGTCGTCCACTGTACGTAGGTACATTCGGTGTGAAGATTGCTATGTGCACAGCACTAGCGCTTTTCTTCTACAATATGTCGCCGCTCCCACACGTCTCTTGTCAACCTGCTAACGAAGAACATCCATACATTAGAGCACCCCAATGTCATAAGATTATGTAATTTTTATCAGTGTTCTTAATGTGGAATATAAAAGTATTTAAATAATGAGCTGTAATTTACAAATAAACGAAATATCCAATCAGTCGTCCACTGTACGTAGGTACATTCGGTGTGAAGAATGCTATGTGCACATCACTAGCGCTTTTCTTCTAGAATATGTCGCCGCTTGCACACGTCTCTCGTCAACCTGCTAACGAAGAACATCTATACATTAGAGCACTCCAATGTCATAAGATTATGTAATTTTTATGAGTTTTCTTAATGTGGAATATAAAAGTATTTAAAGAATGAGCTGTAATTTACAAATAAACGAAATATCCAATCAGTCGTCCACTGTACGTAGGTACATTCGGTGTGAAGAATGCTATGTGCACAGCACTAGCGCTTTTCTTCTAGAATATGTCGCCGCTCCCACACGTCTCTTGTCAACCTGCTAACGAAGAACATCCATACATTAGAGCACTCCAATGTCATAAGATTATATAATTTTTATCAGTTTTCTTAATGTGGAATATAAAAGTATTTAAATAATGAGCTGTAATTTACAAATAAACGAAATATCCAATCAGTCGTCCACTGTACGTAGGTTCATTCGGTGTGAAGAATGCTATGTGCACAGCACTAGAGCTTTTCTTCTACAAAATGTCGCCGCTCCCACACGTCTCTTGTCAACCTGCTAACGAAGAACATCCATACATGAGAGCACTCCAATGTCATAAGATTATATAATTTTTATCAGTTTTCTTAATGTGGAATATAAAAGTATTTAAAGAATGAGCTGTAATTTACAAATAAACGAAATATCCAATCAGTCGTCCACTGTACGTAGGTACATTCGGTGTGAAGAATGCTATGTGCACAGCACTAGCGCCTTTCTTCTACAATATGTCGCCGCTCCCACACGTCTCTTGTCAACCTGCTAACGAAGAACATCCATACATTAGAGCACCCCAATGTCATAAGATTCTGTAATTTTTATCAGGTTTCTTAATGTGGAATATAAAAGTATTTAAATAATGAGCTGTAATTTACAAATAAACGAAATATCCAATCAGTCGTCCACTGTACGTAGGTACATTCGGTGTGAAGAATGCTATGTGCACATCACTAGCGCTTTTCTTCTAGAATATGTCGCCGCTTGCACACGTCTCTTGTCAACCTGCTAACGAAGAACATCTATACATTAGAGCACTCCAATGTCATAAGATTATGTAATTTTTATCAGTTTTCTTAATTTGGAATATAAAAGTATTTAAAGAATGAGCTGTAATTTACAAATAAACGAAATATCCAATCAGTCGTCCACTGTACGTAGGTACATTCAATGTGAAGAATGCTATGTGCTCAGCACTAGCGCTTTTCTTCTAGAATATGTCGCCGCTCCCACACGTCTCTTGTCAACCTGCTAACGAAGAACATCTATACATTAGAGCACTCCAATGTCATAAGATTATGTAATTTTTATCAGTTTTCTTAATGTGGAATATAAAAGTATTTAAAGAATGAGCTGTAATTTACAAATAAACGAAATATCCAATCAGTCGTCCACTGTACGTAGGTACATTCGGTGTGAAGAATGCTATGTGCACAGCACTAGCGCTTTTCTTCTAGAATATGTCGCCGCTCCCACACGTCTCTTGTCAACCTGCTAACGAAGAACATCTATACATTAGAGCACTCCAATGTCATAAGAATATGTAATTTTTATCAGTTTTCTTAATGTGGAATATAAAAGTATTTAAAGAATGAGCTGTAATTTACAAATAAACGAAATATCCAATCAGTCGTCCACTGTACGTAGGTACATTCGGTGTGAAGAATGCTATGTGCACAGCACTAGCGCTTTTCTTCTAGAATATGTCGCCGCTCCCACACGTCTCTTGACAACCTGCTAACGAAGAACATCCATACATGAGAGCACTCCAATGTCATAAGATTATGTGATTTTTATCAGTTTTCTTAATGTGGAATATAAAAGTATTTAAAGAATGAGCTGTAATTTATAAATAAACGAAATATCCTATCAGTCGTCCACTGTACGTAGGTACATTCGGTGTGAAGAATGCTATGTGCACAGCACTAGCGCTTTTCTTCTAGAATATGTCGCCGCTCCCACACGTCTCTTGTCAACCTTCTAACGAAGAACATCTATACATTGGAGAACTCCAATGTCATAAGATTATGTAATTTTTATCAGTTTTCTTAATGTGGAATATAAAAGTATTTAAAGAATGAGCTGTAATTTACAAATAAACGAAATATCCAATCAGTCGTCCACGGTACGTAGGTACATTCGGTGTGAAGAATTCTATGTGCACAGCACTAGCGCATTTCTTCTAGAATATGTCGCCGCTCCCACACGTCTCTTGTGAACCAGCTAACGAAGAACATCTATACATTAGAGCACTCCAATGTCATAAGATTATGTAATTTATATCAGTTTTCTTAATGTGGAATGTAAAAATATTTAAAGAATGAGCTGTAATTTACAAATAAACGAAATATCCAATCAGTCGTCCACTGTACGTAGGTACATTCGGTGTGAAGAATGCTATGTGCACTGCACTAGCGCTTTTCTTCTAGAATATGTCGCCGCTCCCACACGTCTCTTGTCAACCTGCTAACGAAGAACGTCCATACATTGGAGCACTCCAATGTCATAAGATTATGTAATTTTTATCAGTTTTCTTAATGTGGAATATAAAAGTATTTAAAGAATGAGCTGTAATTTACAAATAAACGAAATTTCCAATCAGTCGTCCACTGTACGTAGGTACATTCGGTGTGAAGAATGCTATTTGCACAGCACTAGCGCTTTTCTTCTAGAATATGTCGCCGCTCCCACATGTCTCTTGTCAACCTGCTAACGAAGAACATCCATACATTAGAGCACTCCAATGTCATAAGATTATGTAATTTTTATCAGTTTTCTTAATGTGGAATATAAAAGTATTTAAAGAATAAGCTGTAATTTACAAATAAACTAAATATCCAATCAGTCGTCCACTGTACGTAGGTACATTCGGTGTGAAGTATGCTATGTGCACAGCACTAGCTCTTTTCTTCTAGAATATGTCGCCGCTCCCACACGTCTCTTGACAACCTGCTAACGAAGAACATCCATACATAAGAGCACTCCAATGTCATAAGATTATGTAATTTTTATCAGTTTTCTTAATGTGGAATATAAAAGTATTTAAAGAATGAGCTGTAATTTACAAATAAACGAAATATCCAGTCAGTCGTCCCCTGTACGTAGGTACATTCGGTGTGAAGAATGCTATGTGCACAGCACTAGCGCTTTTCTTCTAGAATATGTCGCCGCTCCCACACGTCTCTTGTCAACCTGCTAACGAAGAACATCTATACCTTGGAGCACTCCAATGTCATAAGATTATGTAATTTTTATCAGTTTTCTTAATGTGGAATATAAAAGTATTTAAAGAATGAGCTGTAATTTACAAATAAACGAAATATCCAATCAGTCGTCCACGGTACGTAGGTACATTCGATGTGAAGAATGCTATGTGCACAGCACTAGCGCTTTTCTTCTAGAATATGTCGCCGCTCCCACACTTCTCTTGTCAACCTGCTAACGAAGTAAATGTATACATTAGAGCACACAAAAATCATAAGATTGTGTATTTCTGATCAGTATTCTTAATGTTTTATATAAAAGTATTTCAAGATGTAACTGTAACTTACAAAAAAACGGAATTTTCACTCAGTCGTCTACTGTACGTAGATACATTCGGTGTGAAGAATGTTATGTGCACAGCGCTAGTTCTTTTCTCCTTGAATAGGTTGCCGCTCCCTGACGTCTCTTGTCAACCTGCTAACGAAGAAAATGCATACATAAGAGCACACCAAAGTCATGAGATTCCGTATATTTCGTCAGTATTCTTAATGTGTAAATTAAAAGTATTTAAAAATGGAGCTGCAACTTTCAAAAAAACGAAATATCCACTCAGTCATAAATTGTACGTAGATACATTCGGTGTGAAGACTGCTATGTGCACAGGACTAGCGCTTTTGTTCTAAAATATGTCGCAGCTGCCAAACGTCTCTTGTCAACCTATTAACGAAGAAAAGGCATACTTTAGAGCACACCAAAGTCAGGAGAATGTGAATTTTTCATCAGTGCTCTTAATGTGTAATATAAAAGTATTTAAAAATGGAGTTGTAACTTACAAAAAACGTAATATCTACTCAGCCTTCCTCTGTACGTAGATACATTCGGTGTGAAGAATGTTATGTGCACATTACTAGCATTTTTCTTCTGTGTTATGTCCACGCTCCCACACGTCCCTTGTCAACCTGCTAAGGAATAAAATGCATACATAAGAGCACTCCAAAGTCATAAGATTGTGTAATTTTCAACAGTGTTCTTAATGTGTAATATAAAAGTATTTAAAGATGCAGCTGCAACTTACAAAAATACAAAATATCCAATCAGACGTCCACTGTACGTAGATACATTCGGTGTCAAGAATGCTATGTGCACAGCACTAGCGCTTTTCTTCTAGAATATGTCGCTGCTCCCACACGTCTCTTGTCAACCTGCTAACGAAGAAAATGCATACATAAGAGCACTCCAAAGTCATAGGATTGTGCAATTTTCAACAGTGTTCTTAATGTATAATATAAAAGTATTTAAAGATGTAGCTGCAACTTACAAAAATACGAAATATCCTCTCAGTCGTCCACTGTACGTAGATACATTCGGAATAAAGAATGCTATGTGCACAGCACTAGCGTTTATCTTCTAGAATATGACGCCGGTCCACACGTCTCTTGTCAACCTGCTAACGAAGAAAATGCATACATAAGAGCCCTCCAAAGTCATAAGATTGTGTAATTTTCAACAGTATTCTTAATGTGTAATATAAAACTATTTAAAGATGTAGCTGCAACTTACAAAAATACGAAATATCCACTCAGTCGTCCACTGTACGTAGATGCATTCGGAGTGAAGAATGCTATGTGCACAGCACTAGCGCTTTTCTTCTAGAATATGTCGCCGCTCCCACACGTCTCTTGTCAACCTGCTAACGAAGAAAATGCATACATAAGAGCACTCCAAAGTCATAAGATTGTGTAATTTTCAACAGTGTTCTTAATGTGTAACATAACAGTATTTAAAGATGTAGCTGCAACTTACAAAAATACGAAATATCCACTCAGTCGTCCACTGTACGTAGATACATTCGGTGTGAAGAATGCCATGTGCACAGCACTAGCGCTGTTCTTCTAGAATATGACGCCGCTCCCATACGTCTCTTGTCAACCTGCTATTGAAGAAAATGCATACATAAGAGCACTCCAAAGTCATAAGATTGTGTAATTTTCAACAGTATTCTTAATGTGTAATATAAACGTATTTAAAGATGCAGCTGCAACTTACAAAAATACGAAATATCCAATCAGTGGTCCACTGTACGTAGATACATTCGGTGTCAAGAATGCTATGTGCACAGCACTAGCGCTTTTCTTCTAGAATATGTCGAGGCTCCCACACGTCTCTTGCCAACCTGCTAACGAAGAAACTGCATACATAAGAGCACTCCAAAGTCATAAGATTGTGTAATTTTCAACAGTGTTCTTAATGTGTAATATAAAAGTATTTAAAGATGCAGCTGCAACTTACAAAAATACAAAATATCCAATCAGACGTCCACTGTACGTAGATACATTCGGTGTCAAGAATGCTATGTGCACAGCACTAGCGCTTTTCTTCTAGAATATGTCGCTGCTCCCACACGTCTCTTGTCAACCTGCTAACGAAGAAAATGCATACATAAGAGCACTCCAAAGTCATAGGATTGTGCTTTTTTTCAACAGTGTTCTTAATGTATAATATAAAAGTATTTAAAGATGTAGCTGCAACTTACAAAAATACGAAATATCCTCTCAGTCGTCCACTGTACGTAGATACATTCGGAATGAAGAATGCTATGTGCACAGCACTAGCGTTTTTCTTCTAGAATATGACGCCGGTCCACACGTCTCTTGTCAACCTGCTAACGAAGAAAATGCATACATAAGAGCCCTCCAAAGTCATAAGATTGTGTAATTTTCAACAGTATTCTTAATGTGTAATATAAAACTATTTAAAGATGTAGCTGCAACTTACAAAAATACGAAATATCCACCCAGTCGTCCACTGTACGTAGATGCATTCGGAGTGAAGAATGCTATGTGCACAGCACTAGCGCTTTTCTTCTAGAATATGTCGCCGCTCCCACACGTCTCTTGTCAACCTGCTAACGAAGAAAATGCATACATAAGAGCACTCCAAAGTCATAAGATTGTGTAATTTTCAACAGTGTTCATAATGTGTAACGTAACAGTATTTAAAGATGTAGCTGCAACTTACAAAAATACGAAATATCCACTCAGTCGTCCACTGTACGTAGATACATTCGGTGTGAAGAATGCTATGTGCACAGCACTAGCGCTGTTCTTCTAGAATATGACGCCGCTCCCACACGTCTCTTGTCAACCTGCTATTGAAGAAAATGCATACATAAGAGCACTCCAAAGTCATAAGATTGTGTAATTTTCAACAGTGTTCTTAATGTGTAATATAAAAGTATTTAAAGATGTAGCTGCAACTTACAAAAATACGAAATATCAGATCAGTGGTCCACTGTACGTAGATACATTCGGTGTCAAGAATGCTATGTGCACAGCAATAGCGCTTTTCTTCTAGAATATGTCGAGGCCCCCACACGTCACTTGCCAACCTGCTAACGAAGAAAATGCATACATAAGGGCACTTCAAAGTCATAAGATTGTGTAATTTTCAACAGTGCTCTTAATGTGTAATATAAAAGTATTTAAAGATGCAGCTGCAACTTACAAAAATACGAAATATCCAATCAGACGTCCACTGTACGTAGATACATTCGGTGTCAAGAATGCTATGTGCACAGCACTAGCGGTTTTCTTCTAGAATATGTCGCCGCTCCCACACGTCTCTTGAAAACCTGCTAACGAAAAAAATGCATACATAAGAGCACTCCAAAGTCATAAGATTGTGTAATTTTCAAGAGTGTTCTTAATGTGTAATATAAAAGAATTTAAAGATGTAGCTGCAACTTACAAAAATACGTAATATCCACTCAGTCGTCCACTGTACGTAGATACATTCGGTGTGAAGAATGCTATGTGCACAGCACTAGCGCTTTTCTTCTAGAATATGTCGCCGCTCCCGCACGTCTCTTGTCAACCTGCTAACGAAGAAAATGCATACATAAGAGCACTCCAAAGTCATAAGATTGTGTAATTTTCAACAGTGTTCATAATGTATAATATAAAAGTATTTAAAGATGTAGCTGCAACTTACAAAAATACGAAATATCCACTCAGTCGTCCACTGTAAGTAGATACATTCGGAGTGAAGAATGCCATGTGCACAGCACTAGCGCATTTCTTCTAGAATATGTCGCCGCTCCTACACGTCCCTTGTCAAACTGCTAACAAAGAAAATGCATATATAAGAGCACTCCAAAGGCATAAGCTTGTGTAATTTTCAACAGTGTTCTTAATGTGTAATATAAAAGTATTTAAAGATGTAGCTGCAACTTACAAAAATACGAAATATCAGATCAGTGGTCCACTGTACGTAGATACATTCGGTGTCAAGAATGCTATGTGCACAGCACTAGCGCTTTTCTTCTAGAATATGTCGAGGCTCCCACACGTCACTTGCCAACCTGCTAACGAAGAAAATGCATACAGAAGGGCACTTCAAAGTCATAAGATTGTGTAATTTTCAACAGTGTTCTTAATGTGTAATATAAAAGTATTTAAAGATGCAGCTGCAACTTACAAAAATACGAAATATCCAATCAGACGTCCACTGTACGTAGATACATTCGGTGTCAAGAATGCTATGTGCACAGCACTAGCGCTTTTCTTCTAGAATATGTCGCCGCTCCCACACGTCTCTTGAAAACCTGCTAACGAAGAAAATGCATACATAAGAGCACTCCAAAGTCATAAGATTGTGTAATTTTCAAAAGTGTTCTTAATGTGTAATATAAGAGAATTTAAAGATGTAGCTGTAACTTACAAAAATACGTAATATCCACTCAGTCGTCCACTGTACGTAGATACATTCGGTGTGAAGAATGCTATGTGCACAGCACAAGCGCTTATCTTCTAGAATATGACGCCGGTCCACACGTCTCTTGTCAACCTGCTAACGAAGAAAATACATACATAATAGCATTCCAAAGTCATAAGATTATGTAATTTTTATCAGTTTTCTTAATGTGGAATATAAAAGTATTTAAAGAATGAGCTGTAATTTACAAATAAACGAAATATCCAATCAGTCGTCCACGGTACGTAGGTACATTCGGTGTGAAGAATTCTATGTGCACAGCACTAGCGCATTTCTTCTAGAATATGTCGCCGCTCCCACACGTCTCTTGTGAACCAGCTAACGAAGAACATCTATACATTAGAGCACTCCAATGTCATAAGATTATGTAATTTATATCAGTTTTCTTAATGTGGAATGTAAAAATATTTAAAGAATGAGCTGTAATTTACAAATAAACGAAATATCCAATCAGTCGTCCACTGTACGTAGGTACATTCGGTGTGAAGAATGCTATGTGCACTGCACTAGCGCTTTTCTTCTAGAATATGTCGCCGCTCCCACACGTCTCTTGTCAACCTGCTAACGAAGAACGTCCATACATTGGAGCACTCCAATGTCATAAGATTATGTAATTTTTATCAGTTTTCTTAATGTGGAATATAAAAGTATTTAAAGAATGAGCTGTAATTTACAAATAAACGAAATTTCCAATCAGTCGTCCACTGTACGTAGGTACATTCGGTGTGAAGAATGCTATTTGCACAGCACTAGCGCTTTTCTTCTAGAATATGTCGCCGCTCCCACATGTCTCTTGTCAACCTGCTAACGAAGAACATCCATACATTAGAGCACTCCAATGTCATAAGATTATGTAATTTTTATCAGTTTTCTTAATGTGGAATATAAAAGTATTTAAAGAATAAGCTGTAATTTACAAATAAACTAAATATCCAATCAGTCGTCCACTGTACGTAGGTACATTCGGTGTGAAGTATGCTATGTGCACAGCACTAGCTCTTTTCTTCTAGAATATGTCGCCGCTCCCACACGTCTCTTGACAACCTGCTAACGAAGAACATCCATACATAAGAGCACTCCAATGTCATAAGATTATGTAATTTTTATCAGTTTTCTTAATGTGGAATATAAAAGTATTTAAAGAATGAGCTGTAATTTACAAATAAACGAAATATCCAGTCAGTCGTCCCCTGTACGTAGGTACATTCGGTGTGAAGAATGCTATGTGCACAGCACTAGCGCTTTTCTTCTAGAATATGTCGCCGCTCCCACACGTCTCTTGTCAACCTGCTAACGAAGAACATCTATACCTTGGAGCACTCCAATGTCATAAGATTATGTAATTTTTATCAGTTTTCTTAATGTGGAATATAAAAGTATTTAAAGAATGAGCTGTAATTTACAAATAAACGAAATATCCAATCAGTCGTCCACGGTACGTAGGTACATTCGATGTGAAGAATGCTATGTGCACAGCACTAGCGCTTTTCTTCTAGAATATGTCGCCGCTCCCACACTTCTCTTGTCAACCTGCTAACGAAGTAAATGTATACATTAGAGCACACAAAAATCATAAGATTGTGTATTTCTGATCAGTATTCTTAATGTTTTATATAAAAGTATTTCAAGATGTAACTGTAACTTACAAAAAAACGGAATTTTCACTCAGTCGTCTACTGTACGTAGATACATTCGGTGTGAAGAATGTTATGTGCACAGCGCTAGTTCTTTTCTCCTTGAATAGGTTGCCGCTCCCTGACGTCTCTTGTCAACCTGCTAACGAAGAAAATGCATACATAAGAGCACACCAAAGTCATGAGATTCCGTATATTTCGTCAGTATTCTTAATGTGTAAATTAAAAGTATTTAAAAATGGAGCTGCAACTTTCAAAAAAACGAAATATCCACTCAGTCATAAATTGTACGTAGATACATTCGGTGTGAAGACTGCTATGTGCACAGGACTAGCGCTTTTGTTCTAAAATATGTCGCAGCTGCCAAACGTCTCTTGTCAACCTATTAACGAAGAAAAGGCATACTTTAGAGCACACCAAAGTCAGGAGAATGTGAATTTTTCATCAGTGCTCTTAATGTGTAATATAAAAGTATTTAAAAATGGAGTTGTAACTTACAAAAAACGTAATATCTACTCAGCCTTCCTCTGTACGTAGATACATTCGGTGTGAAGAATGTTATGTGCACATTACTAGCATTTTTCTTCTGTGTTATGTCCACGCTCCCACACGTCCCTTGTCAACCTGCTAAGGAATAAAATGCATACATAAGAGCACTCCAAAGTCATAAGATTGTGTAATTTTCAACAGTGTTCTTAATGTGTAATATAAAAGTATTTAAAGATGCAGCTGCAACTTACAAAAATACAAAATATCCAATCAGACGTCCACTGTACGTAGATACATTCGGTGTCAAGAATGCTATGTGCACAGCACTAGCGCTTTTCTTCTAGAATATGTCGCTGCTCCCACACGTCTCTTGTCAACCTGCTAACGAAGAAAATGCATACATAAGAGCACTCCAAAGTCATAGGATTGTGCAATTTTCAACAGTGTTCTTAATGTATAATATAAAAGTATTTAAAGATGTAGCTGCAACTTACAAAAATACGAAATATCCTCTCAGTCGTCCACTGTACGTAGATACATTCGGAATAAAGAATGCTATGTGCACAGCACTAGCGTTTATCTTCTAGAATATGACGCCGGTCCACACGTCTCTTGTCAACCTGCTAACGAAGAAAATGCATACATAAGAGCCCTCCAAAGTCATAAGATTGTGTAATTTTCAACAGTATTCTTAATGTGTAATATAAAACTATTTAAAGATGTAGCTGCAACTTACAAAAATACGAAATATCCACTCAGTCGTCCACTGTACGTAGATGCATTCGGAGTGAAGAATGCTATGTGCACAGCACTAGCGCTTTTCTTCTAGAATATGTCGCCGCTCCCACACGTCTCTTGTCAACCTGCTAACGAAGAAAATGCACACATAAGAGCACTCCAAAGTCATAAGATTGTGTAATTTTCAACAGTGTTCTTAATGTGTAACATAACAGTATTTAAAGATGTAGCTGCAACTTACAAAAATACGAAATATCCACTCAGTCGTCCACTGTACGTAGATACATTCGGTGTGAAGAATGCCATGTGCACAGCACTAGCGCTGTTCTTCTAGAATATGACGCCGCTCCCATACGTCTCTTGTCAACCTGCTATTGAAGAAAATGCATACATAAGAGCACTCCAAAGTCATAAGATTGTGTAATTTTCAACAGTATTCTTAATGTGTAATATAAACGTATTTAAAGATGCAGCTGCAACTTACAAAAATACGAAATATCCAATCAGTGGTCCACTGTACGTAGATACATTCGGTGTCAAGAATGCTATGTGCACAGCACTAGCGCTTTTCTTCTAGAATATGTCGAGGCTCCCACACGTCTCTTGCCAACCTGCTAACGAAGAAACTGCATACATAAGAGCACTCCAAAGTCATAAGATTGTGTAATTTTCAACAGTGTTCTTAATGTGTAATATAAAAGTATTTAAAGATGCAGCTGCAACTTACAAAAATACAAAATATCCAATCAGACGTCCACTGTACGTAGATACATTCGGTGTCAAGAATGCTATGTGCACAGCACTAGCGCTTTTCTTCTAGAATATGTCGCTGCTCCCACACGTCTCTTGTCAACCTGCTAACGAAGAAAATGCATACATAAGAGCACTCCAAAGTCATAGGATTGTGCTTTTTTTCAACAGTGTTCTTAATGTATAATATAAAAGTATTTAAAGATGTAGCTGCAACTTACAAAAATACGAAATATCCTCTCAGTCGTCCACTGTACGTAGATACATTCGGAATGAAGAATGCTATGTGCACAGCACTAGCGTTTTTCTTCTAGAATATGACGCCGGTCCACACGTCTCTTGTCAACCTGCTAACGAAGAAAATGCATACATAAGAGCCCTCCAAAGTCATAAGATTGTGTAATTTTCAACAGTATTCTTAATGTGTAATATAAAACTATTTAAAGATGTAGCTGCAACTTACAAAAATACGAAATATCCACCCAGTCGTCCACTGTACGTAGATGCATTCGGAGTGAAGAATGCTATGTGCACAGCACTAGCGCTTTTCTTCTAGAATATGTCGCCGCTCCCACACGTCTCTTGTCAACCTGCTAACGAAGAAAATGCATACATAAGAGCACTCCAAAGTCATAAGATTGTGTAATTTTCAACAGTGTTCATAATGTGTAACGTAACAGTATTTAAAGATGTAGCTGCAACTTACAAAAATACGAAATATCCACTCAGTCGTCCACTGTACGTAGATACATTCGGTGTGAAGAATGCTATGTGCACAGCACTAGCGCTGTTCTTCTAGAATATGACGCCGCTCCCACACGTCTCTTGTCAACCTGCTATTGAAGAAAATGCATACATAAGAGCACTCCAAAGTCATAAGATTGTGTAATTTTCAACAGTGTTCTTAATGTGTAATATAAAAGTATTTAAAGATGTAGCTGCAACTTACAAAAATACGAAATATCAGATCAGTGGTCCACTGTACGTAGATACATTCGGTGTCAAGAATGCTATGTGCACAGCAATAGCGCTTTTCTTCTAGAATATGTCGAGGCCCCCACACGTCACTTGCCAACCTGCTAACGAAGAAAATGCATACATAAGGGCACTTCAAAGTCATAAGATTGTGTAATTTTCAACAGTGCTCTTAATGTGTAATATAAAAGTATTTAAAGATGCAGCTGCAACTTACAAAAATACGAAATATCCAATCAGACGTCCACTGTACGTAGATACATTCGGTGTCAAGAATGCTATGTGCACAGCACTAGCGGTTTTCTTCTAGAATATGTCGCCGCTCCCACACGTCTCTTGAAAACCTGCTAACGAAAAAAATGCATACATAAGAGCACTCCAAAGTCATAAGATTGTGTAATTTTCAAGAGTGTTCTTAATGTGTAATATAAAAGAATTTAAAGATGTAGCTGCAACTTACAAAAATACGTAATATCCACTCAGTCGTCCACTGTACGTAGATACATTCTGTGTGAAGAATGCTATGTGCACAGCACTAGCGCTTTTCTTCTAGAATATGACGCCGGTCCACACGTCTCTTGTCAACCTGCTAACGAAGAAAATACATACATAATAGCATTCCAAAGTCAAAAGATTGTGTAATTTTCAACAGTGTTCTTAATGTGTAATATAAAAGTATTTAAAGATGTAGCTGCAACTTACAAAAATACGAAATATCCACTCAGTCGTCCACTGTACGTAGATACATTCGGTGTGAAGAATGCTATGTGCACAGCACTAGCGCTTTTCTTCTAGAATATGTCGCCGCTCCCGCACGTCTCTTGTCAACCTGCTAACGAAGAAAATGCATACATAAGAGCACTCCAAAGTCATAAGATTGTGTAATTTTCAACGGTGTTCATAATGTATAATATAAAAGTATTTAAAGATGTAGCTGCAACTTACAAAAATACGAAATATCCACTCAGTCGTCCACTGTAAGTAGATACATTCGGAGTGAAGAATGCCATGTGCACAGCACTAGCGCATTTCTTCTAGAATATGTCGCCGCTCCTACACGTCCCTTGTCAAACTGCTAACAAAGAAAATGCATATATAAGAGCACTCCAAAGGCATAAGCTTGTGTAATTTTCAACAGTGTTCTTAATGTGTAATATAAAAGTATTTAAAGAATAAGCTGTAATTTACAAATAAACTAAATATCCAATCAGTCGTCCACTGTACGTAGGTACATTCGGTGTGAAGTATGCTATGTGCACAGCACTAGCTCTTTTCTTCTAGAATATGTCGCCGCTCCCACACGTCTCTTGACAACCTGCTAACGAAGAACATCCATACATAAGAGCACTCCAATGTCATAAGATTATGTAATTTTTATCAGTTTTCTTAATGTGGAATATAAAAGTATTTAAAGAATGAGCTGTAATTTACAAATAAACGAAATATCCAGTCAGTCGTCCCCTGTACGTAGGTACATTCGGTGTGAAGAATGCTATGTGCACAGCACTAGCGCTTTTCTTCTAGAATATGTCGCCGCTCCCACACGTCTCTTGTCAACCTGCTAACGAAGAACATCTATACCTTGGAGCACTCCAATGTCATAAGATTATGTAATTTTTATCAGTTTTCTTAATGTGGAATATAAAAGTATTTAAAGAATGAGCTGTAATTTACAAATAAACGAAATATCCAATCAGTCGTCCACGGTACGTAGGTACATTCGATGTGAAGAATGCTATGTGCACAGCACTAGCGCTTTTCTTCTAGAATATGTCGCCGCTCCCACACTTCTCTTGTCAACCTGCTAACGAAGTAAATGTATACATTAGAGCACACAAAAATCATAAGATTGTGTATTTCTGATCAGTATTCTTAATGTTTTATATAAAAGTATTTCAAGATGTAACTGTAACTTACAAAAAAACGGAATTTTCACTCAGTCGTCTACTGTACGTAGATACATTCGGTGTGAAGAATGTTATGTGCACAGCGCTAGTTCTTTTCTCCTTGAATAGGTTGCCGCTCCCTGACGTCTCTTGTCAACCTGCTAACGAAGAAAATGCATACATAAGAGCACACCAAAGTCATGAGATTCCGTATATTTCGTCAGTATTCTTAATGTGTAAATTAAAAGTATTTAAAAATGGAGCTGCAACTTTCAAAAAAACGAAATATCCACTCAGTCATAAATTGTACGTAGATACATTCGGTGTGAAGACTGCTATGTGCACAGGACTAGCGCTTTTGTTCTAAAATATGTCGCAGCTGCCAAACGTCTCTTGTCAACCTATTAACGAAGAAAAGGCATACTTTAGAGCACACCAAAGTCAGGAGAATGTGAATTTTTCATCAGTGCTCTTAATGTGTAATATAAAAGTATTTAAAAATGGAGTTGTAACTTACAAAAAACGTAATATCTACTCAGCCTTCCTCTGTACGTAGATACATTCGGTGTGAAGAATGTTATGTGCACATTACTAGCATTTTTCTTCTGTGTTATGTCCACGCTCCCACACGTCCCTTGTCAACCTGCTAAGGAATAAAATGCATACATAAGAGCACTCCAAAGTCATAAGATTGTGTAATTTTCAACAGTGTTCTTAATGTGTAATATAAAAGTATTTAAAGATGCAGCTGCAACTTACAAAAATACAAAATATCCAATCAGACGTCCACTGTACGTAGATACATTCGGTGTCAAGAATGCTATGTGCACAGCACTAGCGCTTTTCTTCTGGAATATGTCGCTGCTCCCACACGTCTCTTGTCAACCTGCTAACGAAGAAAATGCATACATAAGAGCACTCCAAAGTCATAGGATTGTGCACTTTTCAACAGTGTTCTTAATGTATAATATAAAAGTATTTAAAGATGTAGCTGCAACTTACAAAAATACGAAATATCCTCTCAGTCGTCCACTGTACGTAGATACATTCGGAATAAAGAATGCTATGTGCACAGCACTAGCGTTTATCTTCTAGAATATGACGCCGGTCCACACGTCTCTTGTCAACCTGCTAACGAAGAAAATGCATACATAAGAGCCCTCCAAAGTCATAAGATTGTGTAATTTTCAACAGTATTCTTAATGTGTAATATAAAACTATTTAAAGATGTAGCTGCAACTTACAAAAATACGAAATATCCACTCAGTCGTCCACTGTACGTAGATGCATTCGGAGTGAAGAATGCTATGTGCACAGCACTAGCGCTTTTCTTCTAGAATATGTCGCCGCTCCCACACGTCTCTTGTCAACCTGCTAACGAAGAAAATGCATACATAAGAGCACTCCAAAGTCATAAGATTGTGTAATTTTCAACAGTGTTCTTAATGTGTAACATAACAGTATTTAAAGATGTAGCTGCAACTTACAAAAATACGAAATATCCACTCAGTCGTCCACTGTACGTAGATACATTCGGTGTGAAGAATGCCATGTGCACAGCACTAGCGCTGTTCTTCTAGAATATGACGCCGCTCCCATACGTCTCTTGTCAACCTGCTATTGAAGAAAATGCATACATAAGAGCACTCCAAAGTCATAAGATTGTGTAATTTTCAACAGTATTCTTAATGTGTAATATAAACGTATTTAAAGATGCAGCTGCAACTTACAAAAATACGAAATATCCAATCAGTGGTCCACTGTACGTAGATACATTCGGTGTCAAGAATGCTATGTGCACAGCACTAGCGCTTTTCTTCTAGAATATGTCGAGGCTCCCACACGTCTCTTGCCAACCTGCTAACGAAGAAACTGCATACATAAGAGCACTCCAAAGTCATAAGATTGTGTAATTTTCAACAGTGTTCTTAATGTGTAATATAAAAGTATTTAAAGATGCAGCTGCAACTTACAAAAATACAAAATATCCAATCAGACGTCCACTGTACGTAGATACATTCGGTGTCAAGAATGCTATGTGCACAGCACTAGCGCTTTTCTTCTAGAATATGTCGCTGCTCCCACACGTCTCTTGTCAACCTGCTAACGAAGAAAATGCATACATAAGAGCACTCCAAAGTCATAGGATTGTGCTTTTTTTCAACAGTGTTCTTAATGTATAATATAAAAGTATTTAAAGATGTAGCTGCAACTTACAAAAATACGAAATATCCTCTCAGTCGTCCACTGTACGTAGATACATTCGGAATGAAGAATGCTATGTGCACAGCACTAGCGTTTTTCTTCTAGAATATGACGCCGGTCCACACGTCTCTTGTCAACCTGCTAACGAAGAAAATGCATACATAAGAGCCCTCCAAAGTCATAAGATTGTGTAATTTTCAACAGTATTCTTAATGTGTAATATAAAACTATTTAAAGATGTAGCTGCAACTTACAAAAATACGAAATATCCACCCAGTCGTCCACTGTACGTAGATGCATTCGGAGTGAAGAATGCTATGTGCACAGCACTAGCGCTTTTCTTCTAGAATATGTCGCCGCTCCCACACGTCTCTTGTCAACCTGCTAACGAAGAAAATGCATACATAAGAGCACTCCAAAGTCATAAGATTGTGTAATTTTCAACAGTGTTCATAATGTGTAACGTAACAGTATTTAAAGATGTAGCTGCAACTTACAAAAATACGAAATATCCACTCAGTCGTCCACTGTACGTAGATACATTCGGTGTGAAGAATGCTATGTGCACAGCACTAGCGCTGTTCTTCTAGAATATGACGCCGCTCCCACACGTCTCTTGTCAACCTGCTATTGAAGAAAATGCATACATAAGAGCACTCCAAAGTCATAAGATTGTGTAATTTTCAACAGTGTTCTTAATGTGTAATATAAAAGTATTTAAAGATGTAGCTGCAACTTACAAAAATACGAAATATCAGATCAGTGGTCCACTGTACGTAGATACATTCGGTGTCAAGAATGCTATGTGCACAGCAATAGCGCTTTTCTTCTAGAATATGTCGAGGCCCCCACACGTCACTTGCCAACCTGCTAACGAAGAAAATGCATACATAAGGGCACTTCAAAGTCATAAGATTGTGTAATTTTCAACAGTGCTCTTAATGTGTAATATAAAAGTATTTAAAGATGCAGCTGCAACTTACAAAAATACGAAATATCCAATCAGACGTCCACTGTACGTAGATACATTCGGTGTCAAGAATGCTATGTGCACAGCACTAGCGGTTTTCTTCTAGAATATGTCGCCGCTCCCACACGTCTCTTGAAAACCTGCTAACGAAAAAAATGCATACATAAGAGCACTCCAAAGTCATAAGATTGTGTAATTTTCAAGAGTGTTCTTAATGTGTAATATAAAAGAATTTAAAGATGTAGCTGCAACTTACAAAAATACGTAATATCCACTCAGTCGTCCACTGTACGTAGATACATTCTGTGTGAAGAATGCTATGTGCACAGCACTAGCGCTTTTCTTCTAGAATATGACGCCGGTCCACACGTCTCTTGTCAACCTGCTAACGAAGAAAATACATACATAATAGCATTCCAAAGTCAAAAGATTGTGTAATTTTCAACAGTGTTCTTAATGTGTAATATAAAAGTATTTAAAGATGTAGCTGCAACTTACAAAAATACGAAATATCCACTCAGTCGTCCACTGTACGTAGATACATTCGGTGTGAAGAATGCTATGTGCACAGCACTAGCGCTTTTCTTCTAGAATATGTCGCCGCTCCCGCACGTCTCTTGTCAACCTGCTAACGAAGAAAATGCATACATAAGAGCACTCCAAAGTCATAAGATTGTGTAATTTTCAACAGTGTTCATAATGTATAATATAAAAGTATTTAAAGATGTAGCTGCAACTTACAAAAATACGAAATATCCACTCAGTCGTCCACTGTAAGTAGATACATTCGGAGTGAAGAATGCCATGTGCACAGCACTAGCGCATTTCTTCTAGAATATGTCGCCGCTCCTACACGTCCCTTGTCAAACTGCTAACAAAGAAAATGCATATATAAGAGCACTCCAAAGGCATAAGCTTGTGTAATTTTCAACAGTGTTCTTAATGTGTAATATAATAGTATTTAAAGATGTAGCTGCAACTTACAAAAATACGAAATATCAGATCAGTGGTCCACTGTACGTAGATACATTCGGTGTCAAGAATGCTATGTGCACAGCACTAGCGCTTTTCTTCTAGAATATGACGCCGCTCCACACATCTCTTGTCAACCTGCTAACGAAGAAAATGCATACATTAGAGCACTCCAATGTCATAAGATTATGAATTTTTATCAGTTTTCTTAATGTGGAATATAAAAGTATTTAAAGAATGAGCTGTAATTTACAAATAAACGAAATATCCAATCAGTCGTCCACTGTACGTAGGTACATTCGGTGTGAAGAATGCTATGTGCACAGCACTAGCGCTTTTCTTCTAGAATATGACGCCGCTCCACACATCTCTTGTCAACCTGCTAACGAAGAAAATGCATACATAAGAGCACTCCAAAGTCATAAGATTGTGTATATTTCAACAGTACTCTTAATGTTTAATATAAAATTATTTAAAGTTGGAGTTGTAACTTACAAAAAAAAACAAAATACCAACTGAGTCTTCCAC
This sequence comes from Schistocerca gregaria, assembly GCF_023897955.1. NCBI lineage: Eukaryota > Metazoa > Arthropoda > Insecta > Orthoptera > Acrididae > Schistocerca > Schistocerca gregaria. The sequence goes on from NC_064927.1 coordinate 251,553,526, forward strand.
TGTACGTAGACATACTTGGTGTGAAGAATGCTATACGTACAAAACTAGCTCTTCTCTTCTAGAATACTTCGACGCTCCCACACGTCTTTTGTCAACCTGCTAACGAAGGAAGACCATACATTAGAGCACACCTAAGTCATAAGATTGTGTATTTTTTATTAGTATTCTTAATGTGTAATATAAATATAATTAAAGGTTGAGCTATAACTTACAAATAAACGAAATATCCACTCAGTCTTCCACTGTACGTAGATGCGTTCGGTGTCAAAAAAGCTATCTGCACAACACTAGCGCTTTTCTTCTACAATATGTCGCCGCTCCCAGACGTCTTTTGTTAACATGCTAACGAAAAAAAACATACATTAGAGCACTCCAAAGTCATAAGAGTGTGTATTTTTCCTTAGTATTCTTAATGTGTAATATAAAATTAATGAAAGGTGTTGCTGTAACTTACAAAAAAACCAAATATGAACTCAGTCGTCCACTATACGTAGATACATTCGGTGTGAAGAATGCTATGTGCACAGCACTTGCGCTTTTCTTCTAGAATATGTCGCCGCTCCCACACGTCTCTTGTCAACCTGCTAACGAAGAAAATGCATACATAAGAGCACTCCAAAGTCATAAGATTGTGTAATTTTCAACAGTGTTCATAATGTGTAATATAAAAGTATTTAAAGATGCAGGTGCAACTTACAAAAATACGAAATATCCAATCAGACGTCCACTGTACGTAGATACATGCGGTGTCAAGAATGCTATGTGCACAGCACTAGCGCTTTTCTTCTAGAATATGTCGCCGCTCCCACACGTCTCTTGCCAACCTCCTAACGAAGAAAATGCATACATAAGAGCACTCCAAAGTCATAGGATTGTGTAATTTTCAACAGTGTTCTTAATGTATAATATAAAAGTATT